>NW_026112475.1:0-128114 GCF_024323335.1 Lathyrus oleraceus
AAAGCTCAGAAGGGAAAGAGAAGTATGACAAGAAGAAGATCCAATGTACTGTTGTAAGAAGTTTGGGTCACTTTGCTAGAGAATGTTGGTAAACAAGGAGAGAAAATCAGAAGAAGCAAATATAGCCAGAAGTTTGATGACGAATCTGGGTATTGATGGCCTTCGAATCTGAGTGACATGGATCTGATAGATTGGTGGTATATGGACACTAGCTGTTCAATATGTACTGGAAACAAGAATGGCTGGTTGACTTTGACTCTGAAAAGAGGACAAAATTCAATGTGCTGATGACAAATATCTTAATGCAGAAGGTATGGGAAATGTTAGAGTGATTCTGAACAATGGGGAAACAGCATTGATTCAGAACGTGTGGTATGTATGGCATCAGAAGCAATCTGATGAGTGTGGGACAATAATTGAGAAAGGTTTTTCAGTTACCATGAAGGACAATCTTCTGACGTTGTATGACTGCAATCAGAAATTGATTATGGAGTCAGAACAGGGAAGGAATAGAACATTCAAGGTGAATGTCAGAACTGCAGACTCAGAATGTCTTAGTGCAACAAGTGCTGAGAAGGAGAGTGAGTTGTGGCACAGAAGATTTGGTCATTTGAATTTCAGAGCTTAAAACATCTGAATTCAAAGAAGTTGGTACATGGAATCCTGCAATTAAGAAGCCTGAAAAGTCATGCAAAGTTTGCATGGAAGGAAAAAACCACGATTGCCATTTGCGTCAGAAACTGCTCCAAGAGCAAAACATGCCTTGGGAGTTTACATTCTGATGTGGTGGTCCATTTCCAGTAGCATCGATTGGAGGGAATAAATACTTTGTGTTATTTGTTGATGAATTATCAAGAATGACATGGGTATCCCTTATTAAGTTTAAACACGAGGTGTTTGATGAATTCAAGAAGTTCAGAATGAAGGCTGAGAATCAGAGTGGTCAGAAGTTGAAGATTCTTAGAACTGACGGTGGAGGTGAGTATAACTCCAAAGAGTTCCAGAAGTTTTGTGAGGAGAATGGAATTGAGCATGAGGTTACTGCTCCTTATACCCCTCAACACAATGGTCTTGCTAAAAGAAGAAATCGCACTTTGCTTGATATGGTGAGAAGCATGCTAAAGGAGAAGAAACTTCCTCAGAAGCTCTGGGGAGAAGCTGTGCCACTGCAACGTATGTACTCAACCGATGTCCTACGAAGAAGTTGAAGGAAATAGTTCCAATACAGAATGGACTGGAGATAAGCAAAGTGTTAGTCATCTGAAGGTATTTGGTTCTGTTTGCTATAAACATGTTCCAGAAGCCAGAAGACAGAAGCTGGATGATAGAAGCAAAGTGATGATTCTGATAGGGTACCACAGTACAGGTGCATACAAGCTCTATTGTCCAGAAACCAACAAAATTGAATTCAGCAGAGATGTGATTGTGAAGGAATCAGAATTTTGGAATTGGGATAAGTCTCAATTTGATTCTGATGTTAGAACTTCTGAAGAAAGGTCAGAGTTAAGAATTTCTGAAGTTGGAGTAAACTCTGACGTTGATTCTGATTCTGATAGTGATTCTGACTTTGGAGAAGACTCAGAAGATGAAGGCGACTCTGATGATCCAGACTCTGATGACCCAGACTCTGATGGTAATCCAGATTCTGGTGGCAATTCAGACTCTAGAAATATGCCAGCCCCTGAAGTGGTCAAAGCTCTGGAGGAAGTCAACCATCTGAAGCTAGAAACTCTGAAGCTCAAGACTCTGAACAAGTTCAGAGACCACAAAGAATCAGAAACATCCCCAGAAGATATGCAGAATTTGACATGCTGCAAGACACTGAAGTAGACTCTGAAGGAGAAGTTATTCAGTGTGCCATGGTAGTAGACTCTGAACCCATAAGTACAGAAGAGGCTCTTAAGCAGAAGCTCTGGCTGAAGGCCATGAAAGAAGAACTTGATGCTATAGAGAGAAACAAGACTTGGAAGCTGACAGAACTTCCAAAAGACAAGAAAGCCATCAGCGTCAGATGGGTTTTCAAGCAGAAGTTAAAGCCAGATGGTTCAATTGGCAAACATAAAGCAAGGTTGGTAGCCAGAGGATTTCTACAGAAACCTGGGCTGGATTACTCTGAAGTGTTTGCACCTGTAGCAAGACATGAAACAATCAGAATGGTGATTGTAATAGCTGCTAACAGGAATTGGCCTCTGATGCATTTAGATGTAAAATCTGCATTTCTGAACGGTCCATTAGAAGAAGAAGTTTACGTGTCACAACCTCCTGGATTTGTGAAAAAGAATCAGGAAGGGATGGTGTACAGATTATACAAAGCTCTATATGGATTGAAACAAGCGCCCAGAGCTTGGAATCAGAAGATTGATTCATTTTTCAAGAAGCAAGGCTTTCAGAAATGTGAGATGGAGTTTAAAGAAGTTTTGAGAAGAAAAAAAAAAGAGTTTGAAATGATTTTATAAGATAAAACACTAAGCACAAATAGTGGCAGAGCCAGGAACTTAGATCAGGGGTACGCAATTATTTTTAATATATATATATATATATATATATATATATATATTATATATATAATATATATATAATATATAATAATTATAAATATTATATAACTATATATATTATATATCTATATATATAATATATATATAATAATATATAAATATATATATATATATATTATATATATATATATATATATATATTCTTTTTCTACTATCTTTAAGCATTAAATTTTATTGATCAAAACACAAAAATAAGAAAATTATTAATTTTATTGACAAGTAATGTCTTTAATAAATTAACATACATATGAGTAACTTTTATTATATTTAATATAAGTTGTATGAAAAAATATAACATAATTAAGAGAGATGCATTGATAAAAAGAATATTAATGTTATTATTATTTTTTATTATAAATAAAATAAAATAAAATTATTAGAATCCTATAAGAAAACAATATGCTTTAGATAAGACTTTCATAACTTTTGCTCTTCTTCCGCCACATCACGCTTTGAGGTTATTTGCAGTCCTATAGTTTATTTTTCCAACTTAATTTATGTAGTATTTTAGTTGGAAATGATGTTTGATAAAAAAGGAGCGAGGGGATGAGAAAATAATTCTTTAATTACAATTTTATGTTTGACAAGACCTTCAGTTTTTTGCATACGTACCAACATAAAAATGAGGGATCAAAACTTCATAGTTCGTGGTAAAAATTTCAAAGAAATAGGTGAATTGATATTAACATAAGCTTAGAGATCTTTTGTTATCAAAAGGAAAATACTCAACCAAATATCCACCGATAATGAGGGATTTTCAACATTTAAGAGGGAGGGCTCAAACTTGGATCTAATCAACAAATATGTTAAATGGAAAGACTTATAATCAAAATATCATGGAGATGAGAGAATTATATCTCAACAAAGGTAACTCAAATCTAACTGCTCTCTTTTGAAAAGTTAAAAGAAAAAGGCACAAAGTGGCCAAAAGGATTAGATGAGGTTGTTACTTCGTTTTGTCTTTTGAAATTAAAATCAATATGATTAAGTTTATTTACAATGTGTGTATGTGTTATTAGAAGTAATTCATATTTATTAGTTGTACTATTTTCTTAGCCCCTAAGTTTGTTAGAGGGTATTTTAGTATTTTATCCTATTCTAGTAACCCTAGTTTTAGCTTATAAATAGGGTGACAATCATTGTAACTTTATCATGTTTTGTAGCCGTCATTCTTAATAGAATATTTCCGTTCATCATTCATTCTACCTTTGCACCAACAATTGGTATCAGAGTCTGGTTCGGATTCATTGGGAAACACGGGAAACACGAGTGAAAGATGATAAAGTATACATTATGATTTTTAAAAAATGAAAATTACCTGTTTGATTGTGGGAACAACAACCCATTTTTTAAACGATCCAATGCTAGAAACATGTGATATGACCATTCCAAGATATGGATTACTTTTGACTTGCACAAACCCAGGACAATGAATATTGTAACATCCTGATCCACCTGCCTGCATGTTTGTATCCAATTGAGCAAAACAATATTAAAATTCTTTTTGTCTAATAAATTTAATAGTCATTTTATTAAGAATATTTAAGAATTATTAGGAACATTAAGTTTATAATAATACCGTCCAACGTGATGTTAGGTAAATTTCACTATCTCCATATAAGTTTGGCATAACCTTGTATATGAAAAAAATTGATACAAATAATTTATTTAAAAAAGTTTTATTGAAACATGAAAAATAAACCAAAAATACATGTATGAAATCTTAAAAATAACTTACCCTGATGCCATCAAATATACTATTTAAATTAGACGGTTGACCACTCTCAACCAAAATTCCAGATAAACTATATTGTTTTCCTTTAAGCTGGAAATTATATGCACCAACGTATGCATATCCTCCATGAAATGTCGTAGTTTGATTTGTATCGAGGGTGATCGACTAGAAAATAAGAATACATATATTTCGATTAATAATTAGAAAATTCTTAAATACTAAAAATATTGGTGTAGACCCCGTTGCATCAACTTATTTTTCAAAATTTTAATTTAAATTACACAATATATTTGTAGTTGTGAGAAATTATTTTTAATTTATATTGATACTTAATCCTCAATAAATATATGATAGCTTAAATTTATTATATAATTTATAACCTTACACTGCATGATATGATTAGGAGAGTCCACTTACATGATACTCATGTGAATTTGATTGAAAACCTTTAATTTGATGTTTTTTGTTTTCTTGTGAAAGGGAACTTTTTCTATTGGGCATTCTTCAATGATTTTACCATCATAAGATCATAAGATGGTCTTTTTTGCACAATGTTTCTTGTAAAGGTTGGATAAAGCTATTTGGCAATGAAATGGAAATAAAACAAGGATTTATATTTCAAATTATGAATGATAAAAGGCATAATAAATCAAGCAATCTTATTAAACCTATAAGGATTTAAACTTTTTATACCTGGATTTTATGATTTTTTAATAAAGGATGCTTTATAGAAGGTTGCTTCTGGATATTAATACAACCAAAATCAATGTCCACACGATGCTGGATATGTTAACAAAAATTACAATCATGTAAAACAGATGTAAAACAAATTATAACAAAGGAAAATAAATAATAAACAATACCAACGATATCAAATATAGTAAAATAACTTGTCTCATTTGATAGAGTTTCAGTTCTTGCATCAAACATTGCTACATGTTATGCAAAAGCTAAGAACTACCACCAAAAGTAACGTCAGGATTTTATAGAATTTACTTTTAATTGATTTTTATGTAATACTTGTTCAATTATTTATACGTATTTATACTAATACTAACTTAAGCTTCCTATATAAAATTGAACACATAATTTCGAGTTTAAAAATAAAAATAAAAATGATATTAAATTTAAATAAATGATTAAAAAAATTCAATTAATCTATTCAATATATTGTTATAACCATTAATAGTTTATAACTTGGTGATTTTAAATAATAAACTTGTTAATAGTAAAATAAGATATTAATTATTTATGATCTTTAAGACGCTTGAGATTTGACAATCTAGTGATTTTAATAATATTTATGTTGTGCTATTAAATTTTAAAATAATTTTATAATATAAATAAAATTATAACTTTTTGAAATATGACGTTTTAGATTAATTGAATAACTAATGTATTTGATCAATATATAGATTAAATATATCAATTATTTAATAAATATAAAATTTGATGTTTGATTAAAAAAGAAATGAAGGAAGTACACCAACTTTATATATTTTTTTGTTGACTCAATATTTGTTTCATTGTGAATTTAGAAACTAAAAATAATAATAATAATAATAATAATATCAATAATAATAGTGATAATTATTATTATTATTATTAAGATTATAATTATTATGAATAAGATTACCTGAATAATAATAATAATAATTAAATGTAATTGAATAAATTAAATAAGTATCTTGAATCATGTAATCCATAATCTAAGAAATTATTATAATCATAATATTTTAAAAATCGTAAACAAATTTGAATTTAAACTTTACAAAATCAATCATTCTAAAGAAATTCAATCATGCTATATCCGAAGCGGCCTCATTTTTTAGAAAAGAAAAACGGTATATATATATATATATATATATATATATATATATATATATATATATATATATATATATATATATATATATATATATATATATATATATATATATATATATATATATATATATGAATTAAATCTTAGAGAAAAATGTTTGATCAAATATTACGAATCTTATTCATTGAAGTTTTTTTAATCAAATGTTGATAAAAGTGAAACAGTTTCATTTTTTTTTTAGATTCACCATCTTAATTCTTATTGAATTTATTCATAATTTTTGAAAATGATTAATATTTAACATATAAATAAAATTATAACTTTTGAAAAATGATTAAAATAATAAATGTACTTCATCATTTCTTTGTTATAACCAAATTTCGACTTTTAGAATCATTGAATAACTATTGTATCTGATTCATATTTATTTCATATATATAGTTTTATATTCAACATCTTAAGTCTAAAGATTTTTTTTTTACAATCATGTGATATAAATAATTTTTATGTTGTACCTTTTAAATTTTAAAATTATTTATATATTATAAATGAAATCTTAACTTTTTAAAAATTCATAAAATAATAAATGTATTATATCTATTTTTTATTATAATCAAGTTTTGACTTTTTATATTTATATAACAACCAATGTCTTATTAAATATCTTATTAAATATCTTATTAAATATACTCTTTATTATACAATATATTTAAAAATATTACATTAATACTTAAATCTTTGCCCTATAAGGATTTTTTTTTTAAAATAACCAACTTTTTCAAAAAAAATACGAAAATAACCATGTTTTCAAAAAAATACCAAAATAACCAACTTTGGGAGAGGATGCGCCGTGTGGATTGGCGCGTCCACACACCTTTAAGCGAAGCGCAATCACACACTCGCATTGATGGACTGAACAGAGTCGCCACCGAACTTTATTTATTCCTAAAAAGGAAAGGGGAAATATCGATAAAACCCAAGAAAAAAACGACAATGATTATTGGTCGTCGCAACCAAATCAGGGTTCGGGAGTCGGTTACGCAAGGGGAAGGTATTAGCACCCCTCACGTCCGTTGTATTCAACGGGAACCGTTTAGTTAGTTTCGTTTTGAATGTTAGCTTATGTTAGTCTTCTCAAGTTATTATGGGGGAGAGAAAGAATAGAAGAGGGAAGAAATGTTTTTAGATTTTTCGACGAAGGACTAAACCTAAGTTTTTTATTAGTGGGTCTGACAAGATTTATAAATCCTGCTCCTACGTATCTCAAAAGAGAAATCAAGGCTTACGTAGTTCTGGGTAGAAAAATGTTTGTTTGTTGGTCGATTTTAGCGAAAGCTATACTGTATTAATCGACGAAAACATTGTTTTACCCAAAACAGATGAGGAGTGGACGCATACCACACATCGAACGGATTTATAAATCTACATTCGGAAAAGCGTCACTTATCTCGACTCAACAATCGTGGCCGAAACATTGTTTTGCATCACCTTAAGACAATATGTCTTTCGTTTATGAAAAAGGTTTTTGATTAATCACATGGCGGCGAGAAAGAGTTTGATCGGTTGGATGTATTTTTAGTGATGACGAGAACTTGGATGAGCGAGATATCCATCTCAAATCCTAGTCTCAGGAGTGCACGGTATACACCATGTTCCACTTCCATCTTTATTGAAAAAAATGTTTAATAAAGATTAAGTATTTTTAGGTTTGATTGAGAAAGGGTTTGAAGAAACCGCATTGACAATTTTAGACGATAGCGAGAGTTAAGATAGGCAAGGCATCCACCTTGAATCTTAATCTCAGGAGTGCACGGTATACACCATGTTCCATTTCCATCTTTATTGAAAAAGTGTTAAGGTAGGAATGAAGTATATTTTTTGAATTTTGAAAGACGAATATTTGATGAGAACGAGACATGAGCCTCGGGATCAATCACTCGGGGTTCCACTGGAATGCTAGATTCCAATGGTCCTTTTTCATTCGAATTATTTAAGAAAATTATTTAATGGACAACGAACACTTGATAAGAATCAAATGTTCAAAGGGTTACGCCAGAATGCTTGATCCCAACGGCCCTTATTTTGTCAAAGTTAATTATCAAGCGTTTTAAGAATGAAAGGGAGGAATGAACGGTTAATCCAAAACAAGGGGCTCAGGACTGATTATTCGAGGGTTCCCACCGGAATGCAAGATTCAGATGGTCCTCTTCTTTCAGGTTTTTAAAAAAGGGAATTTAATCGGGTTGTAAAGATAGTTTAAAAATAAAATAAAATTATAGGGATAAAATTAATTTTACAATTTATTATATATATATATCGAATTAATTATATATATATATATATATATATATATATATATATATATATATATATAATTATATATATATATATATATATATATATATATATATATATATATATATATATATATATATATATATATATATGATCGAATTCCCACCAGAATGCTAGATTCTAATGGGAGGAAATGAAATTAAATGTCGAAACTATGGAAAGTTAGTGAAATTTAAATTGAAAAATTTAGTGAATTTGAAAGTGATTATTTATATGTGTAAAGGTATGAACATGGATACCAATAACCTAATTAAATTAACTAACACGCAAAAATCGACTAACCGAATAAAACCCAATATCGGAAAGTCAACCATTAATTAAATCTAAAAGGTAAACATTTAAAAATCTAAACAACTAAATAACGATTAAATTAAATTGATAAAAAATAAAAGTAAAATAAATAGCAAGAAATTATAAAAATTTAAATGAAATAGTAAGCATAAAAATAAAAATATGGAGATATGCTACTCCCAAGTATCAAACCCATCCCACTAAAGAAAGTGAAACTGCTCTCTCTCCACTAGGACACTTATGGTCATCTGTTATCTTAATGATAACTTGAATATATGAACAGGGATAGCTAAAGGTAGTTTAGAATACAAATGAATTAAAATGAGATGGGCTACTGTTAATGGACCACTAATTAAAATTATGGAGGAATATAAAACGTAACCCTAGCCGCCTGGCTGTTGGGTTGAGATAACCATACATTAGTACCATTAACTCCAGCAGACAATAGTTAATGGAAAATTGCAAAAAAAAATTAAACGGTCATTTAATTTTTTAAAGAGATTTTAAATGCTCTTAAAATAAATAAAAAGAAAATGAACTGGGAACATGAAACAAATCCAAAGGATCCGTTCGTCTTCCTCACGAAGACAAACCTCTTCCTCTCTCAATCTCTCCTAAAGCAAACACCTTTCCAACTCTTAATCTCTCGTCGTCTCTCAATCGCTCATCTCCTCAAACTTTTGCACCTACCTCACAATACCCTACTCTCACCCTAAAATGCACAAATCCATGGCTCTCAAAGAAAATCAAATAATAATGCTCACCTTCGGCGGTGGTTTCCAAGAACTCCCACGACAGCTTTTCGGTGGAGAATGTTGGTTTTTCGCTACAGCTCCCTCTTCTCTTCTGGATTTTTCGCCGTCTCCAAGATTAGGTTTTTTCGTTTGGAAAAGTTTAGGGTTTCTTTCGCCTCCAAGATTTAGGGTTTTCGTCGTGGTTTTTGCCTCTCCCTACAGTATTCGCTTTGCTCCTTTTTATACTCAACAACTTAGGGTTCTGAGCTAGCTTATGGAGATCCAAAAGGGCATCTCCTGGAAGTACTTTAAGGCGCTCAGATTTTGGTCTGCCTTATTTGACGTTAATTCGGAAACGGTAATACAAACCTACACTTTCTTCTTCTAACTTTGTCTCAATTCCGTTTTGGGCTGTTTGTTAACTTTTACCGTCTTACCGAGTTGATGTATTTTTTACTGCAGTGAATTTCCGCTACACATTTGAAAAAAAATGGAAGGTGTGTTGCTGAACTAATGGAATGGGATCGTGTTTGATTTGTTGTTGTTGATACTTGCAGCTTAACGTTTCAGATGAAGATATTAATCCATACTTTCCAAAATGCTGAAAGGCAACATAATATTACCATTGATGGAGTAGGAATCTCTTATCTTTACGTTGTAACAAAAATTGTTTCAAGTGAATTTCTTCATTGGTAGCAGCGACCACTCCATTGGGACAAAAGCTTGTAAAGTTAATTGCGTAGGTTAGAGTCAAATCCTAACATCATTGTTGACTTGTTGTAAAAAGGTTCATACTTTCTGGTTCATTTATTCATTTGTGGAGTAAGCAGTTTGGATTTGGGGAATAGTTCTTTAGCTCATTTGTTTTTATCGATCCTTTTTGCTATTGCAGATTGAACGTGATGCTGGTCGTTTGATTGATTGTAGAGCTAGGATGAAATTCAGTCCTTTAGGGGCTTGTGCACTGGCCGGTACAGGGCTCCCCATTGACCGGTTCATGACATCAGATGCATTGGGATTTACAGCTCCGATGAGGAATAGGTATCTTACTTTTTACTTGCTTGAAATCAATCCATTTAGTTGTACTTGACATATGATTAATGTTAACTATGTGAATGTTCAAATGCAACCTTTTTACCTAAATAACTGACTATATTGTTATATTGAATAGTATTGATGCAGTTTCTGACCGAGATTTTCTACTGGAGTTTCTTTCTGCTAATGCCATCACAGCAGTGCATCTTTCTCGATTGGGTGAAGAATGGGTATTGTGGGCTTCAGAAGAATTTGGATTTATCACTCCAAGCGACCCTGTTTCAACAGGAAGCAGCATAATGCCTCAGAAAAAGAATCCAGACCCAATGGAACTTGTTCGTGGTAAGTCTGGCAGAGTCATAGGGGGTTTGGTCACTCTTCTAACAGCGTGCAAAGGACTTCCACATGCTTACAATCGCGATTTGCAGGTAGTTAGATAATCAAAGTATATTTTATGGCTGTGCATGTTTTATGTTATGTTATTGCATTCGTTTGTTTTGTCTAAGCACTATTTATTTGAGATTCATTAAAGAAAGTTGCTTTCTGTTGTAAGTAGGAAGACGAAGAACCAGTGTTTGACAGTGTTAGAGCTATTTTGGGAATGCTTGAAGTCTCAGCAGAATTTGCAATGAACATTACTTTCAATCGGGAAAGAATACAAAAGTCTTTACCTGCTGGTTTTCCTGGTGCAACAACACTTGCTGACTATCTTGTTAAGAAGGTAAGCCACATTAATTTAGCCTTCTCTCAATAAGCATCCCATCTCGAACTTCGTCCCATAGAGTAACTTTTGGTGCTTGAGCGTTGTTGTTGACTGCCTGTGATATTGTTGGATTGAATTTGGAAGAATTCTGCTAGTAGCTTTTATGCAGATACACACCTGTTATGGATGTATAGGCTGCAATATGATGGTTATGACATGAATTTGATCTTAATCAAAATGCACACTTGATATGAAGTGAGGCTGCTAGGTGAATGTTAACTGATTTGACCATGCTGTTAATGCCTGCCTGTAGGTTACTTGGATCACCAATTCAGTAGCATAGCTTAGATTATCAGTTTAGTGTAGACATTAGCATAATTTTGCTTGGTTTGTTTGCTGCTGCTATGCTATGTACAACATGCATGTTTTTCTGTTATGAAAATTTTGCAGGTTAAGGTTGGTTTAAGATGGTCGCACGTGAAGGACGTGTTTGGTGGTTTGAAAATGAACGGTTATTGCAGGATGATATCGCGCCACATTGAGTTTTAACCGGGGTCTCTAAGCACCATGGTTAGTTCAGAAATTTAACCGTTTTGAAATGGTTTCGGTGGGTGTGTGGTCTCAGGTGAAGCATCCTTAAAATCCCTAAAGTCATAATCTAAATCATCAATGTGATCCAAACCGGAGCTTGATAATTCGGAGGGAGTCACGTATCAAAATCATGAATGAGGGTGAGAGATGAATTTATAAAGTTGGGGATGGTTAACCGAATCGGGCAGTTGTTAGTGAAATTGAAGTGGAAATCAGTTAAATGTTAGCTGGCTGTTTAAACTGGGAGCTAGTTAGGTTGTATCCCTACTGAGTTAATTGGGAAAAATGTTGTTATGTTAGTAATTAGTTTAATAGAATTCTATTATTATGAAATTTGTGTGAATTAGTGTTATGCTATTAAGAATGAAATTAGTTCAGTTATAAGCTAGTGTTAATGTTAAGTCTCATTACATTGTCTTACTTGAACTGTTAGTGCAGAATTTCTTATTAATTGGAAATTTTTGTTCAACTGTGAGGAATTATTCTTACTGTTATGTTTATTAAGCTCTGCAGGTTAGTAGGTGTTGCAGGTTGAATGTATGGGGATTGCTTAGCTTTCACTTCATGTTCCTTAACAATTGACACATCTAATGAGGCAGGAATAAAAGAGAAGGTTATGTAGACAATGATGGCTGCAGAGAAAGCATCCATATCATGACGTTGTGAGTGTTGGCTTTGTGTCATTGGTAGAGAGTAGTTTTGTTATGGAGTTAAGGCGGTCGAGAGAAGGCGCGAGAAGGCCGCAGAAGAGGGGTTCGTCCAGGATAATTGGTTTGGTGATTGATTCCAACGGTTCCTCGGTTCAATTTTATATGTTGTGGATTAAATGCTTGGAATGCTTGGAATGCAATCTTGTAACTTCAGATACTTTTTTTGTAATGTTTATGTTGACACATATGTGGTTGTGGTTCATAATTGGATGTAATTAGAATAGAAATGTGAATGTATTATGGTTTATGGAATTGAAATGCTCATAATTATGCTCATAATTGTTGGATATATTTGTTTATGAAATTGAAAATGAATGTATGTATGGTTGAATTGGAAACTTGATGGTTACAGGTTAATAAAAATGGAAAAGTGAATGTATGACCTATGTTGTAATTTGAGTTAATGGTTTAATACAACATTGTATGGTTTGAAGAGAAATTGAGTGGTCGATTACACATATTAAAATTGAATTGGTTTATGTATGGTATAGGATAAAAATGGTTTAGAAGGTGGAAGAAGGATAGGGTCTAAAATGAAAATGAACAAAATAAAGAAATGGACTTTATAATGAACATGGTTAAAAGTGAACATGAACATGAATTAGGACTTGGAAAGTGTCAATGGTCATATAGTTGACTTTGGTCAACATGGCAAAATTGTAGTTTTTTTTCATGTATTGATACATTTGAATGCAATAATGGACTAAGGTTCCATGGATCTTAGATGCAAATGAACTTTAGGCCAAGTGCCAAATGAAAAAAAATGAAAAAATTTCAGGACCAAAATCGGGGTATGACAGCTATAGACGGTTGTGGTTGCGGGGTTTGGTTCTTGGTTTTGTGTTTGGGTGGGTGGTATGAATGGATTGCAACGTTGGATGGTTCGTTGTTGGGTGGTTGGCATGAACGGGTTGTGATGTTAGGTGTGTGGTTGTTTTGTGTATGTGGTCGGTTGATGTTGTGTGGTTGGTTGTTGAGTTTCGGTGGGTTCACATTGGTGTTGGTTGGTGAATTGGTGTGGGGCATACGATGACGAAGCAAATTGGCGCGGATCCATAAAATACTGCGGCTCAGATACAAATTGCTGAGTTGTCACAAACCTAAACCATGCCATATATTGTTGAGTCGGTCTTGCACCTTGGATGACTGGTTCGTTCAAGATGTGTTGTCGTCGATTCCTCCATTGACGACACATGTCTTTTGCAAAGTCTCTCCAGTCAGAATAATCCCACTGTGCATCGACCCTTTTTTGATGCCAATTCCCCAAACACGTGGGAGATTCTGGAATATGTTGTAGCATTCCTAACTACAGTTTGACCCGGTCACTTTGGTGCATTTCAAATGTAGTGAATCAGATAATCGGTGTCTTCGATGTCCAAACTGCAGCATCGTCATGGTTCACATCATGATTCAGACCCAGATATGGCCTCCAAACAAACTGGAAAAAAAATACCAAATCTTTAGATGGAAAATAATTTGAGAAGAATTTTTAAATTAAAATATAGTTTGGTAGAAGTATTACATCATCATGTCCAATGTGGTCCAATAGATTTCGATAGACTGCAATAGCGTGTTTCGGACACCTATTGTAGATCATTCCCCTTACTGACCACCTAAGATAATAAAAAGAAGTGAAAAATATTATTTACTGTTAATTTAAATAATAAATATAATTAACTAAATGGTGAATGGTAAAGTGCTAGAGTTACTTCGTTGCAAAGGGGAACACGAATGGGCGCTCATTTATCGGGGCGAGCGACGGCATCCTAGACCACCCCCAAGCTTGAAGCAAATAAGCACATGAAAAAAAAAGTACAGGTATTCTTTTTTGCAGTTCTACACATTGCACTATATAGATGGGCCAACACAGCTGAACCCCAACTATAAGTGTTTACCTTATTAATGTTGCGTAATAAAGGTAAATACATTATATTCACAAAATTACCTGTACTTTCTGGAAACAAAAAGTTACCAAATAAAATCATAATATAACACCGAGCTATTATTATTTTCTCATACTCGGTTGAATCGTCGGACAATACTATACTGGCATAATATTGTTTAAGATATTTTAAATTTATACCTTGCCCCCTTGCTTGACCGGATGTGTCTCCCTCAGTTTCGTCGTCTAACAAAGGGGCACCCAGTAATTCATTGCATATATTGTTGTCTTGGTTAACTTGCCCATTCACTGCCTTTCTGTCTATACAAGACCCAACAACATGTACACGTCCTCAAGTGTGACGGTACACCCACCAATCGGAATGTGAAATGTGTGGGTCTCGGGTCTCCACCTCTCAACAAATCCAAAATGAACTTGTAGTCCACCGAGTACGAAACAATGTTTAGTAGATTTCTAAATCCACATCCTCTAATATATGGTTCTATTAAAGGATCGTGGGGTACATATTCATGTACACGGCATCTAAGCCGCTTTGGATCCTAATAACAAAAAAATAAGAAAATACAATTAGAAGAAGAAATACATACTCAACAAACACACATCTATAATAAGTAATCCTAAAATAGAAACTAAAAAGAGAGAGATTACAAAGGTATAACACAAAAAAGATATGTATAAGAAGTAATCCTAAAATAGAAACTAAAAAGAGAGAGATTACAAAGGTATAACACAAAGAAGATATGTATAAGAAGTAATCCTAAAATAGAAACTAAAAAGAGAGAGATTACAAAGGTATAACACAAAGAAGATGTGTATTAGAAGTAATCCAAAATAGTAACTAAAAGAGAGAGAGATAACATACAAATGCCGATATATTCTCGATTGTGCCTTTGTGTTCATCGCCCATAGTCAACAAAGACATGATTTGAATTTGCAAAGCTTGAGTTTGGTAGATGAAAGAAATGTGGTAGAAAAAAATACTTGAGTATTGATGAAGATGATTTGATATTGTTGATATGAGAGACTATTTATAGATGAATGAGTGAGTAGGTTTGGAAACCTAAAAAGAGTGTGATTGGTTGCATGGAAAGGCAAGAGGAGACAAGAATGACAAAATTCAGCATGGAAGAGCATGTGAGGAATCTTCTTGGCGCATGTGAAGAAATCACATGCAAGGGAAGAGGAGCCCTTGAGTTTGGCGCCTACATGTGATTTCTCACATGCAAGGAAGACGCGCCCTTCCTCTTGGCGCCTTAGTATAAGGCAATTGGAAGGGGCGCCCTTCCTAGTGGCGTCTTTGTCTTGTTTTGTGAAGGGGCGCCCAAGCCTTTGGCGCCTCAGTTACTTTATGGCGCCTAGGGAATGGGCGCCTAGGTTGGAATCTTAGGGCACAGACCTCAAAGATTCTTTGATTCCCTGGCGCTTGTGTATTCTTTTCAATCTTTTCTCTGCGTGCTGGATTCCTTCAACTGCATGCATGGTCAAGTCTGTACAAACAATTACCAAATTATCAATGCATTGACCAACTTACCAATGACCAACTATTTATGTTGTGCAGTTGAACAACTTAGCAATGCATTCAATTTCAATTCCATTCAACACAATGTCTTCCACACAACATTATATGACCAGTGCACATTTCGAAGGTGAAATATTTGATCATCAGTTGTTCGGTTTTTGTTTCCGAAACACAGAGGTGACTCCGTTTATACTAAATCGGCGATCAAAATTTTCACATCTGAAACAAAGAATAGAAAAGAAATTGCAGTGCAATAATGTGGGTCAGATCATCTATAAAAATCCAGTTTGGTTTACAGAAAACCAGGTAAAATTTTATCAAAAGAAGATTCGAGATGATGATGATGTTCAACATATGTTTGGCAGTCACGAACATTCCGGTTACAACAATATAGAGTTGTATATATTACCACATCAACAACACGAGTGTTTTGTGAGACTGATGACGAACAAGCTGAGGTGAATGTTCCAGACGATGAAGAAGAGGAACCTGAGATCATGGTTGATTCGATGGTGAATGCTGAAGAGGAAGAGAAGCCAATACCAGCAAGTCATGTATATTGCCCACCCCAACACATGACAAGGTTAAATTTGGTTTCAGATGAACCTTCGGCAGATGTATGGTACAATCCTTACGTGCAAATGCAAGGATCTCTGAAACAAGGAGACAAATTTCGCACAAAAGAGGAATGTGTAAAAGCCATTAAGAAATTCCACATACAACTAGCAACAGATTTCAGAGTAGACAGAACTAACGCATCGAGGTATAAAGTTTATTGTTCGAATGAGCACTTCCTTTTTAAGTTGTCAGCTTCGTACCGGAAGAGGAGCGAGTCTTGGGAGATTGGATCAATGGGTCCAGATCACACATGCATGCTGACAAACCCAATGCAGGATCATCGTAAATTAAGCTCTCAGCTAATATGCGATGAAATATTGTCTGTTATTGGCGATAATCCGTCGTTAAAGGAATCTCGCATATTAGGGCAGAGTACGAGTACGCACCATCATATGGGAAGGCATGGATAGCTAGAACAAAAGTTGTTGAAAAAGTGTTTGGCAATTGGGAGGAATCTTACAAGCAACTTCCAAAATACCCGTTGGCTCTAAAACACTATGCTCTTGGGAAAATTTTCAAGATGGAAACATTGCCCGCATATACACCAGATGGTACGTGTGCTGTTGGAAATAGAATATTTCACCGTCTATTTTGGGCGTATCAACCGTGTATCATAGGTTTTTCTTTCTGTAAACCAATTATACAAATTGATGATACATGGTTGTATGGAAAATACAAAGGAACGTTACTGATGGCAGTGGCACAAGATGGGAACAACAATATTTTTTCGATCGCCTTTGCCCTAGTTGAAGGGGAGACTACTGAGGGATGGAGTTTTTTCCTAAGAAATCTCCGATTGCACGTTGCACCTCAGCCTTACTTGTGTTTGATCTCTGATAGACACCCCTCAATCATTAGTGCATATAATAACATTGACAATGGCTGGCAAAATCCTCATTCGGCGCATGTGTTTTGTATTAGACATATTGCTCAGAATTTCATGCGGGAAATCAAAGATCAGATGTTGCGTAAGAAGGTTGTCAATGCAGGTTACGCATTAACAGAACCTTTTTTCAAACACTACCGCGAGGAAATAAGATTGTCGAACGAAGATGCGGTTCGGTGGATCGATAGTATTCCGTTGGAGAAGTGGACTAGGGCATACGCAAGCAGACAACGTTGGGGCCACATGACAACAAATCTTGTGGAATCAATGAACTCCGTCTTCAAAGGAATTCGTAACCTACCAATAATCGCTTTGGTGCAAGCTACATATTTCAGGCTAGGGGCCTTTTTTGAAACCAGACGCTCAAAGTGGAGTTCCGTGTTGTAATCTGGACAGTTGTTCAGTGATGCTTCAATGAAATTCATCAGACATGAAGCTGCCAAAGCAAACACACACGTGGTTACGGTATTTGACTGAACTAAAGGTTGGTTTAGTGTTGCCGAGTCCATGGATCACAATGAGGGCATGCCAATGAGACAGTACAGAGTCAAATTAGATAGAGGTTAGTGCGACTGTGGAAGGTTCCAAGCCTTTTGTACCCCCTGCTCCCATATCATTGCGGCATGCTCAAAGGTTCGAAGGGATCCATCCTACTTGCTATCTGAAGTTTACAAAGTCGCCAGCCTTTCAAATGTTTATAAAATTAGTTTTTCGGTAGTGGCAAAAGAGGATTATTGGCCAGAATATCAAGGGGACATCGTGTGGCACAACGAAGTTATGCGAAGGAAGAAAAAGGGTCGCCCTAACAGCACCCGGATTCAAACCGAAATCGATACGGCGAACAAAATGGTTAGACTATGTAGTTCATGTCGTCAACTAGGTCACAATCGTAATAACTGTCATAGTGTTGGAACGAGCATAACCAGATAAATTCAAATGTACCTTTGTTGCTATATATGGAAACTTAAATTTATTTCAAAGTACCTCTGTTGCAATATATGGAAAATTAATTTTACTTCATAGTAGACGTCTGTGACGAAAAGACAGTTGTTCATAAAAAATAACACAAACAATTAAAACAACTAGAATACAAAAACTATGCGATTACAACCATCAAAATAATTTTGAACATGTACTGCATCATCCTACGAGCGTCTTGGTCGGTTTTAATATCCACTCATTCGCGCACTTCTCCGTTTTGGTTGAACGTGGACACAAGCCATTGTATTCTTCTAATCCGTTCACCCTCTCCAATTTCTCCCTCTAACCAACTGTACAACGTCCGATTAAGACGTTCAAACGTATCTGTGTTCCAAAGTCGAACCTGTATCGGAGTCGCAACGGCAGAAAATATTACATCAGCATTTCGTTTCTGAATGTATGCAGACATTGTTGAAACAAAGAAAATTAAAATCAATGGTTGAACTAGACTAGGAGATGAATTTGAGTGAAAATAATTGTATGCAAGGGGATGGTATTTATAGAGACGGAAGATGAATTGGACAAAATACGTAGGCGCCAATTGAATTGGCACCCACATGACACACACACACACACACACACAGACGCCACAAAAATTAGCGCCTTGCACACAAACACACACAGGCGCCATTGCCTCTGGCGCCTCCTCTTGGAGGGCCATGCAGGCGCCACACACATTGGCGCCTCCTCTTGGAGGGCCATGCAGGCGCCATATGTAACAACCCAATTTTTAGTATTGTTTCTTATATTATTATTATTATATTTTATTTATTTATTTGGAGCGTTAAGTAATTAATTGATTGTTAGGTAGTATAATAATTGATTATATTAATTAATTTGGTGTGTTAATTAATTATTTAGTTGATATGAGATATATTTAAATAATTATATTAATTAACTTAGTGTGTATGTTGGGTTGGTTTAAATTATTTGAATTAAATAGAGATATTTAAATATTAGGTTTTATTGGGCCTATTAATTAAATTAGATGTATTATGCTTTAAGCCCAAATAGAATACTAATATAAATAGTAAGAGGAGAGGGAGAATATGATTCATTTGATCATTTGACAAAAATAGAGAAAAAGAAGAGGAAAAGTAAGGAGAAAAGGGGAAGAACAAAAGAGAAGCTAGGGTTTCCATCAAATTGAAGAGGTAAGGGGGGAATCCTTATTATTATGGGTTAGTATGATTGGGTCAATGGGTAGAAACATGTGTAGGTTGAAATCCTTAAATTGCATGGTTTTGGAATTGTTAGGTATTGATGAATATTCTCGATTTGTGGTGATTGGATTGTGTTAAAACTGTAAATTAATGTTATATTGTATGAGTCATAATTTTCTGAACGTGTAGCTTTTTACGGAATCGAAATCGGAGGTTCGAAGGTCCTCCAACGATGAAAAACATAGAAAATTCTGATTCTGTTTTACGTTAACAGGTTACCCACCGAGCGTTAACCGGTTACTTGCTTAAAAATCTGTGATTCTGTTTTTGTGTTAACCGGTTACCCACTGAGTGTTAACCTGTTACTTGCTTAAAAATCTATTGATTCTGTTTTGTGTTAACCGGTTACCCACCGAGCGTTAACCGGTTACTTGCTTGAAAATCTGCGCAGGAATTTGTTTCTTTTTTATGTTAACCGGTTACTCACCGAGCGTTAACCGGTTACTTGCTCTGTTTTGTTTTAACCGGTTACTCACCAAGCGTTAACCGGTTACCACTGTTTGAAAAATGAAAAATTGAGATTTTAAAAGTTGTATTCATTAGTATGAAATCTAATTGTGTGTATTTGATAATTAGCCTATATTTGTGGATGATATATTGTTATGAATGTGTATGTGTACCATTGGTGGATAATTCATAGAGTTGAATTATGTTGATATGTGGAATGTTAAGATGGTAGAGATGATCTTAATTGCATATGTGTTGATATGTGTGCATTCATTCATGGCATGGTCGGCTTCATAATGAAAGCGGTGAAACGGTGGGTTCACATGGTAGCACACGTTGATCCTTAATTGGAAATAGGCGTGGTAGATGTAGCACACGTAGATCCTTAATTGGAAATAGGCGTGGTAGATGTAGCACACGTTGATCCTTAATTGGAAATAGGCGTGGTAGTAGACGGTGATCTTTAATTGGAAATAGACGTAGCACACGTTGATCCTTAATTGGAAGTAGGCGTGGTAGTGGCTTTGATCTTGTCCGGATCAGAAGCGTGGCTTGGATTCTAGATATTGAATCGGAAAGCGGTGAAACATTGGGTTCACATTGAGGTACCGCATGCGTAGAGTCACATGTCTTGCATTGAGTCACATTAGAGTTATGTGATAATTGAATGTATGTATTGATGTGATTGTGATGTGTGTTCGAGATATGGTAATTGAATTTGGTGATGTTTGGATGCATAACTTGGTGAAATATGTGATTATGTGATAATTGTGGTTATGTGTATATTTGAGAATATAGCATTGAATTTTAATATTAACTCCTTGAGTTTTGATGTATGTTTGAAACATATGAATAAATGTGGATTAATGTTATTGACATGATGATACGAGGTGTGATGAATTCCGTTAATTGTTGATTTAATCATTGTGCCTGATTATACTTTTTCATAATGATTTGAATTCTCACCCTTTCTGTTTGAATGTTACCTTTACATGGGTATCGTGCAGATACTCCAGAGTAGTATTGCTGAAGTAAGTGGACGGTAGCTCGCTCGAGATTAGCCGGAGAGTTTTCGTATTTTAGTTTGAAGACTAGGTAATGAGTCAATGCTCTGGTCATGTAACACTGGGTAGATTAGTAGTATTGAACTCATATCTTATTTGGATATGCATTATGTTATTACTTGATTTATTTTATCTTGAGGTGATTATTGAGAGATGATCATGGTATGGGACATGGATCATGTTATGAAATACATGAGTATTCATTATTTTCCGCTGCGAACGCATATTCTTGGATATTCATGATAATTGAAATATGTTATTTTATATGACCAGGTGTATTGTATATCGATGATGAATGATGTTGGTTTTTGAAAGCTTTTAGTTTTTGAAAACGTCGATGTGATGCCCTTTTGTTTATATGCGTGCTTATTTACTCTGATTATATGTTAAGTATTTTGGGGTAGAAAAAGGGGTGTTACATTAGTGGTATCAGAGTCTGGTCGACCAGTTGGTCAATAGTCGTTAGGGTTTTCCATTCCGTGGTATTTGATTTGTGTATCTGACACAATCGATACTGTTTGTTCGGGCTATTCAGGACGATGGTTGCAGGCAGGAATGACGATGCAATTGCTGAGGCGCAGAGGATGTTGGCTGAATCCATGGGTCAGATCCATCAAGCGAATGCTGGTAACCGAAACGGAGATGATGATGAATTCCGTGCTTTGGGGAGATTCCAGCGGAACAATCCTCTTGTTTTTGAGGGTGAGCATGCACTTGAGAAAGCTCAAGCTTCGCTGAAGGCAATTGAGAAGATCTTCAGAGTCATGAACTGTACAGATGCTCAGAAGGTGCAGTTTGGTACCCATATGCTTGAGAAGGAAGCTGAAGATTGGTGGAATAACACTCTTCAGAGGTTCGAAGAAGACATCATTGAGGTTACTTGGGCTCTTTTCCATGATGTCTTATTGGAGAACTATTTTCCGGAAGATTGTCGTGGGAAGAAAGAGGTGGAGTTCCTAGAATTGAAGCAAGGAAATGGTACTGTTGCGGAATATGCTGCTAGATTTCAGGAGCTTACCATGTATTGTCCTCATTACAATACTGCTAATGCTGAGAGATCTAAATGCTTGAAGTTTGTGAATGGCTTGAGACATGATATCAAGAAGGCCATTGGTTACCAACAGATTACTCGTTTTGCGGAGTTGGTTAACAAGAGTCGGATTTATGATGAGGATAGTAGGGAGAGTGCTTCTGTCTACAAGAGTTTGAAGGGGAAAAACCAAGATCGTGGGAAACCGTATGATGACAGAAGGAGACAATCTGGTTTTGGCAAGAAGCCAAGTGGGGGAGGATCTTCTACTCCACTTAAGTGTTTCAAATGTGGCGTTGAAGGTCATCGTGCTATGGATTGTAGTAGGGATCCTGTGACGTGTTTCAATTGTGGCAAGAGTGGTCACAGAGCAAACCAGTGTGGAGTTGGTTCGAGCGTGACTTGTTTCAATTATGGTGAGAAAGGTCACATTAGTACCAAATGTGATAAGCCGAAGAAGGAGCAAGCGAAAGGAAAGGTGTTTGCATTGTCTGGTGCGGAGGCCACTACCGATGATAGGCTAATCCAAGGTACGTGCTTTATTAATGGTACACCTTTGATTGCCATTATTGATACCGGTGCAACACATTCTTTCATTTCTTTGGATTGTGCTAAGAGATTGAATCTTATATTATCTGATATGCGTAGAAGTATGGTTATTGATACACCTGCTATGGGTTCTGTTTCTACTTCCTATGCGTGTTTGAATTGTCCGTTGAGTATCTTTGGTAGGGATTTTGGAATTGATTTAGTTTGTCTTCCTTTAGAGCAACTTGATGTGATTTTGGGTATGAATTGGTTAGAAGTTAATCGGGTGTATATCAACTGTTTCGAGAAGACGGTTATTTTTCCTGAGGTTGGTGCTCAGGAAGATTGGTGTGTGTCTGCTAAGCAAGTTGATGAATCGGTGCAAGATGGTGCAGAGTTGTTTATGTTGTTTGCAACTTTGGATATTCGTGAGAAGAAGACGATTGAAGAATTGCCAATAGTTTGTGAGTTTGCGGAGGTATTTCCGGAAGATATAAGTGATTTACCGCCGGAACGTGAGGTTGAGTTTTCGATTGATTTAGTCCCTAGAACTAGTCTTGTATCGATGGCTCCCTATAGAATGTCTGCTTCTGAGTTGAAAGAGTTGAAGAGTCAACTTGAAGACTTACTCGAGAAGAGGTTTATTCGTCCTAGTGTGTCGCCGTGGGGTGCACCTGTTCTGTTGGTCAAGAAGAAAGAAGGTTCTATGAGATTATGTGTTGATTATAGACAACTGAATAAAGTGACGATTAAGAACAAGTATCCACTTCCGAGGATTGACGATCTGATGGATCAGCTGGTTGGAGCTTGTGTGTTTAGCAAAATTGGTTTGAGGTCTGGGTATCATCAGATTCGTGTAAAGGCTGAGGATATACAAAAGACTGCTTTTAGGACAAGGTACAGTCACTAGTAGTGCTCCGTGATGCCTTTCGGTGTGACTAATGCACCTGGTGTATTTATGGAGTATATGAATAGAAATTTTCATGATTATCTGGATAAGTTTGTTGTTGTGTTCATCGATGATATATTGATTTATTCCAAGAGTAAAGAGAATCATGCCGAGCATTTGAAGGTTGTGTTATCGGTGTTGAAAGAGAGGAAGTTGTTTGCTAAGCTCTCTAAATGTGAGTTTTGGTTGAGTGAAGTAAGTTTTCTTGGACATGTGATTTTGAGTGGTGGTATTTCTGTGGATCCTACGAAGATTGAGGCTGTATCTTAGTGGGAAGCTCCTAAGTTTGTTGCTGAGATTCGAAGTTTCCTTGGTTTGGCTGGTTATTATAGGAAGTTCATTGAAGGATTTTCTAAGTTGTCGTCACCATTGACGCAGTTGACTAGGAAAGGTCAAGCTTTCATTTGGACTTCGTAGTGTGAAGGGAATTTTCAAGAGCTTAAGAGAAGATTGACTACGGCTCCTATATTGATTTTACCGGATCCGTTAGAAACTTTCGTTGTGTATTGTGATGCTTCTTTGTATGGTTTGGGAGGTGTTTTGATGCAAAAAGGGCAAGTGGTAGCTTATGCTTCAAGGCAACTTAAATTTCATGAGAGGAATTATCTGACGCATGATTTAGAGCTGGCCGCCGTTGTGTTTGTGTTGAAGCTTTGGAGACATTATTTGTTTGGATCGAGATTTGATGTGTTTAGTGATCACAAGAGTTTGAAGTACTTGTTCGATCAGAAAGAATTGAATATGAGGCAAAGGAGATGGTTGGAATTCTTGAAAGATTATGATTTTGGTTTGAATTATCATCCTAGAAAGGAGAATGTTGTAGCTGATGCATTGAGTAGGAAGTCATTGCACATGTCTATGTTGATGATTCTAGAGTTTGAATTGTTGGAGCAATTTAGAGATTTGAGTTTGGTTTGTGAAGCGACGTCTTCGTGTGTTAAGCTTGGTATGTTGAAGCTTACGTGTGGCATTCTTGACGAAATTAGAGAAGGTCAGAAGTCAGATTTGAAATTAGTCGATGTTATGACATTGATTAATCAAGACAAAGGTGGTGACTTTAGGATTGATGAGAATGGTATCATGAGGTTTCGTGATCGAGTTTGTGTTCTGGATGTTGCGGATTTGAGAAAGAGGATTCTTGAGGAAGGGCATAGAAGTGGTTTGAGTATTCATCCTGGTGCTACTAAAATGTATCAAGACTTGAGAAAGATGTTTTGGTGGCAAGGTATGAAGAAGGATGTCGCGGAATTTGTGTATTCATGTTTGACTTGTCAAAAGTCAAAGATTGAACATCAAAAGCTGTCTGGTTTGATGCAACCGTTATCTATTCCCGAGTGGAAGTGGGATAGTATCTCTATGGATTTTGTTTCGGATTTTCCGAGAACATCGAGTAATTGTGAGGCGATTTGGGTCGTTGTGGACAGGTTGACGAAATGTGCTCATTTTATTCCGATGAGGATGGACTATTTGATGGAGAGACTTGCTAAGTTGTACATCGAAAGGATTGTGTGTTCGCATGGTATTCCGTCGAGCATTGTTTCGGATAGAGATCCGAGGTTCACTTCGAGATTTTAGGAAGCTTTGCAAAGTGCTTTGGGTACGAAGTTGCGTTTGAGTTTGGCATATCATCCGCAAACTGATGGTCAAACGGAGAGGACTATTCAGTCACTTGGAGATCTTTTAAGGTCTTGTGTTTTGGAACAAGGAGGAAATTGGAATAATTTCTTGCCTTTGATCGAGTTTACGTATAACAACAGTTTCCATTCGAGTAATGGAACGGCACCTTTTGAGGCTCTTTATGGTAGAAGGTGTAGAACTCCTTTATGTTGGTACGAATCGGGAGAGAGTGCTGTGGTTGGACCCGAGTTGATTCAAGAGACTACAGATAAGATTAAGATGATTCAAGAGAAGATGAAGGCTTCTCAGAGTCGTCAAAAGAGTTATCATGATAAGAGGAGGAAAGCTCTTGAGTTTGAGAAAGATGAGCATGTGTTTCTTCGAGTTACGCCAATAACAGGTGTTGGTAGAGCTTTGAAGTCGCGTAAGTTGACGCCGCGTTTCATTGGTCCTTATCAGATTTCCGAGAGGGTAGGTGAAGTGGCATATCGGATTGCATTACCACCGTCACTTTCTAATCTTCATGATGTGTTCCATGTGTCTCAATTGAGAAGGTACATCGCGGATCCATCGCATGTTGTTCCATTAGATGATGTTCAAGTGAGGGATAATTTGATGGTCGATACATCACCTATGCGAATTGAAGATCGAGAAGTGAAGAAGCTTCGTGGTAAGGAGATTTCTTTGGTGAAAGTGATATGGGGCGGAGTCGCCAATGGTAATATTACTTGGGAACTCGAGGATAAGATGAAGGAATCGTATCCGGAGTTGTTCGTTCGAGGTAGATTTTTGAGGCCGAAAATCTTTTAAGTGGGGGAGAGTTGTAACAACCCAATTTTTAGTATTGTTTCTTATATTATTATTATTATATTTTATTTATTTATTTGGAGTGTTAAGTAATTAATTGGTTGTTAGGTAGTATAATAATTGATTATATTAATTAATTTGGTGTGTTAATTAATTATTTAGTTGATATGAGATATAATTAAATAATTATATTAATTAACTTAGTGTGTATGTTGGGTTGATTTAAATTATTTGAATTAAATAGAGATATTTAAATATTATGTTTTATTGGGCCTATTAATTAAATTTGATGTATTATGCTTTAAACCCAAATAGAATACTAATATAAATAGTAAGAGGAGAGGGAGAATATGATTCATTTGATCATTTGACAAAAATAGAGAAAGAGAAGAGGAAAAGTAAGGAGAAGAGGGGAAGAACAAAAGAGAAGCTAGGGTTTCCATCAAATTGAAGAGGTAAGGGGGGAATCCTTATTATTATGGGTTAGTATGATTGGGTCAATGGGTAGAAACATGTGTAGGTTGAAATCCTTAAATTGCATGGTTTTGGAATTGTTAGGTATTGATGAATATTCTCGATTTTTGGTGATTGGATTGTGTTAAAATTGTAAACTAATGTTATATTGTATGAGTCATAATTTTCTGAACGTGTAGCTTTTTACGGAATCGAAATCGGAGGTCCGAAGGTCCTCAAACGATGAAAAACATAGAAAATTCTGATTCTGTTTTACGTTAACCGGTTACCCACCGAGCGTTAACCGGTTACTTGCTTAAAAATATGTGATTCTGTTTTTGTGTTAACCGGTTACCCACCGAAGCTTTTAGTTTTTGAAAACGTCGATGTGAGGCCCTTATGTTTATACGCGTGCTTATTTACTCTGATTATATGTTAAGTATTTTGGGGTAGAAAAAAGGGTGTTACACCATACACATTGGCGCCTCTTCATGAGGCCCAATGCATGTGCGCCAATGCATCTGGCGCCTCTTCTTACTAATTCTCTCTTGGATTATCCGAATAAGATATTGATGTCTATAAAATCTCTAAAGACGAATAATAACAATATAAAAAATAAAAAATACTATAATGCCGCCAACTGCAATCAAGTAGATGTAGAAAGGAGGATTTGAGGATTTGCTCGTGAAAAAACAAAAGAATTTAACTTAAATATAAAAGTGAATTCTATTGAATTCTATTGAATTCTATTGAATTTAACTTAAAAAAGTCCTTGCATAATTTGGTGATTATGTTTACCATTTGGATGTTTTCACAGATTCATACTAATCAAACTTAATAAAGCGATTTGGATGTTTTTGCAGATTCATATTATGTAGAAATAATCAAGTTAATAAAGTGATTAATACTGATATCTAGTATTCATAAGAAGGCTCTAGATACCACTCAAATAAGCTGATTAAGCACATGCTCTTGTTGAAATTCGGATCCATAATATATTGAATGGAAAATGTTGTGGACTCTATATACATACATATATATAAATAAAAGAGCACTAAGATCCATCTTCATTTTGAGTTTTTAAATGAGATTTATTTACTTTTTTATATTATATTACACCTTTTTATTTCCTAAACAACTTTTCTATATCTTTTGAATATTCATACAACTCAACAAAAACTCAAATGAATTCCATCAAATCCTATAATATATTCCATATTTATATTATATAAAAAATATAATTGAAACAATTTAATTCAAATATATTAAAAAATTATACTTTTAATATATATATATATATATATATATATATATATATATATATATATATATATATATATATATATATATTAAAAGAACTTAAAATAAATTACTAGTACAAAATACAAAAAATATTATATTAAAAATATTTTTCAATAATTGTTATTCTTCTACCCATAATGTTTTCATATATGTTTTATCAAGTTGATTGATTTAGTAAATGCCAATTGTTTTTCTTTATACCGAATATTGAATTATAGAGGTAATTCTAAAAGAAAAACAACTTGTTTCGTTTTGTCTGGTTGACAAGATATCGAACGTATACTTTTTTTTTATATTTTTATTTATTTTAATATGTTTTTTGTTTTCAATTTTAATTAAGATTCCATATATTTATATATGTTTTTATGAAATCTATAACATTAATTTTGTTTTTTAATTCACATGTTCAATTATAAACAATTTAATGAATGGAATGACTAGTGTTTACATCCTCTAATACAAGTGTAAATGTTTAAACGGAAAGTAGTTAGCACTTATATTCTCGTCGATAAATTAATATTTATCTATTATATTTATTTTACACTATCAATAAATCAAAATTGTCCAGTAAATATGTGTTAATGTAATATTTAAATATAATAAATAAAAATGGTTCATAACATGACTTTCAAGGTACTTATATTAAAAGTAAAATATTACGAATATATAATTTAATAAATATAATATTAATTAATTTTATATATTATTATATTCATTCTCAAACACTAGAACACTTTTTTTACCATAATATAAATTCTTTTACATTAATATTAAATATAAAATATTACATTAATATACTCAAATCTTTGCCCTACAAATGGGGCAGGTAAGAGCCATTTTTAATAAATATTGGGGTAGACAATTTTTATGAAATGCATGCCCGCATGGTAAAGTATGAATTATTTCTCCATCTTCAAACTCGTACACACATATCATACACTGATTTTCAGTGTGTTGGAGCGGGATGGATGAGTCAAACGTTGACTCATTGATTCTCTCTTGGATGATCCGAACAAGATATCGACGTCTATAAAATCTCCAAACACGAGTAATAATAATAAGAAAAATAAAAAATATTATTAAAGTAGCAATTCCTATCAAGATGGCGTAGAAAGGATAATTTTGTGTTCCTAAAAAAGTAAAAGAATTTAACTTAAATATAAAAGACAATTCTATTGAATTGTAGAAACATAAATAAAAATTTACAATTATAACGAAAATACCTGCCATGCTAAAATTGACGGAAAGAAATATGCAAAAATCAATAATTTGGCATTAAATATATATATCAACATATTATAAATATTAAGGGTGACAAATATTTGATACATGTGTGGTGGACGAAATTAAGTATGTATAACCAGACAATCTTAAACCTTACATTGGTATCTTCAAAGAATATGTTGGAGTGAGGTCGGCGAAATTAATGAAAAATATGAAAGTGTAATGTTTCACAACCAACTATAACAAATTAGATATGAAAATAGCTTGGGAGATAGTATGTAGAAAATATAATGATATTATGCTTACAAAGTTGTAAGTTGCATGATGATGAATGGTGTAATGGACTAGTTTTATAGCAAATTGGCTTACCGTATTTCACTAAATTTCTTTATAGGATTATTTGTTTTAAAAATTTAATTATGCTATTATGAGACATTTTTATCACATGAATTATTTGTCCATTATTTTCAATCTTTTTACTCAAATGCAAAACAAGTTACTTTCATAAAAATAAATAGATTTTGAGAATACATGCTAATAGCTAGCAAGGAACCACTGCAACTTATTAATTGGACAAAATGCATAACAATTATTTGTGAGAAGCATATTCGTAGAGGACCACTTACCTACCAAAATATGAAAGCATGCTTAATAAACTCACTACCTCTAAAATAGATAGAAAGTTTGGTATCATATGGTATTAGGTATCATAAGCTACATTGCTACTAGATACAAAGTTGGATTTTCTTTTGTTTCTATTTATTTTCCATCTTAAAATTTGAGAATAAAATTCAATCGTTGCAATGAGTAAGCAAACACTTCATATACATTTATTATGCATTTTGACGAAAATAATCAATAAATAGAACACTTACACTATTTTGGTTATTATTAATCCTATTTTACTATTTTTGTTCACATGATTTTCTAACAAAAATAATTCAATAGCTAAAATGACTATTTAAAATAAATTTATAACGAAAATAGTTAATAAAGAGATATATTTGTAACAACTAATATATTAATAAACACAATATTCCATCTTTCAAAACATGTCTTACATTATTAGATAAGATTTGATTATTGTGATTTATAATTTTTATTATAAAATTATTAATAACTACAAATATTTAAAATTAATATGTAGTCACTTAATTTATAAAAAATAAATAATAAAATAGAAATAGAAAATAAAATACTTAAATAATAATTTTTATAAATCTATTGTATATTTTATTAATTATTTACTCACTTATATTGTCAATTTTAAATTTAGTAATTGATTACAACAAACACATTGAAGAACTTATACACAATTTTGTTCATTATAATTTTGTTCATTCATTATAATTTTGTTCATTAATAGAGCTTGTAGACTATAATCAACACCTACAAAATAATAGGAAATTATCTTAACAATTGGGAAAGACTATATAATACATAATGATTTAGGATCTTTCATCTTTGAGAAAAATAATTATATTTTTTTGTCAGTTAAAAAAATATACATATTTATGTATTTTTACGTGTCTCGTGCTACTTTATATAATTTTATTTAATTATCAATAAAATCTTAAACTCTATGTGATCACTTATGTCACTAATAGTGATTAAGTGATATATCATTTAAATTGATTGAATAATATTCTAAAAGTCAACTGCTTATAACTATAAATGAACTATCGGTGCATGGCCAAAACTGAGCAATTTTTTTTTTATTTCTACAATCTATACATATGTACCTACAACCTTTTATATGTTGCAATTGACATGATAATGATAAACCACATGAACAACTAACACTTTCTTTTTTCATTGTACTCATCATACTTTGTTTTTAGAATTAAATTTCTTAAACAAAAACCCACTTATACTAACCATATTTTATACAAACCATATTGATATTGTCAGAAGATCATAAAGCTTATTGTGATATTTTAACAAAGAAAGGTACATTTATAATTTTAACATGAGATATTGTTCCATTATATTCACTATTTGGAGACAGTTGGAATTATATAACTCAACCAGAAATTACATCCCCTATAAAAGTCCTGAATAATCAAAGTAACCTAGAAATACTACTATATTCATTAAATACATTTATAATTCTAAATAATCTAAAATGACTTTTTCACTGAATACCAAATAAATGAACTATGGCATAATCATCACTGAATACCAAATAAATGAACTATAGCATAATCATCACTGCTTAATGTAATTCTAAATAAAATCTAAAATGACTTTTTCAGTGACCTTGTTTCCATCTTGATTAGTTACATTAAAAAATGAAAGGAAAAAAAACATTAAAACTGAAATACATGTTTCCCGTGTCACCACAAAATTTTCAACAAAACATAATACATATTTTACACCAAAAGTAAAACAAAAATCAATCATAATGGAAAAAAAGGAAAAGAAACTACCAAGTCATCAACCTTCACTCCAACTCCAAATGCCACTATAATAATAATCAAATATTGGAAATTGATGTTCTTTAGCCTTTACAAAGCGAGTTTTATAAAGAAATATCCAACATAATATATCTATATCTATACATCACTTATATGCAATGTATTGCCATATGCATTACCAACATTGAATTGAGTGTCAACTGACATTTTCTAAAACTACCAATAAATTAGCATTTCATGTAAAAATTAATTAAGTTTAAATTTTTCTAAGTGGTAAACATTACATAAATCCATTGAGTGAATGAGACGCAACTATGTGTTTTTAGAATCAAGAGTCGGTAAGTGTAATAGCTTCATAGAATACCTTTGTGTTTACCTATAAAGATACTAAGCATATATCGATATGTTGTTCCAACAACCATTCTCATACTTCTCAAGCTACAACCTATCATCAAAATGGAATCAATTAAAATTAGATTCATATTTTTGAATACAAAAGGAGTAAAAAAAAGCAAGCAAATTGGATGTCTCATAATAGATCAATTTAGAAGAAGAACAAAACTTTAAGAATAGGAGTCATCAAACAAATTGATGCTTTATTAGCTCCTTTATCCCCTCAACTTCACCTATTGATGCTTGAATGTTCCACCAATGCAGTACCATACTATCTTAAATCCATATGTATATTAGTATATACTTGATTATCAACGCAAAATCCCAAAAACGGATCAACCTGATTATATTAAGTACACATTAGTTAAGATGTTTTCTTTGGGGAAAGCATATAACATGGCTTCCAGACCAACATTGAGTAATAATAAAGATTAATCACTCACTTTAGATTTTGCTAATAAAATGTGCCCGTCATTCAATATATTTTCCAGGAAAATATCAAATCCCAGCGGATAATAGAAACATAGACCTCATTATTTTAGGTTCTAAAACATTATATTTTTAAAGATTAAAATAATCAGAATGATGATTAAAACAATCAAAATAATCAGGGTGAATGTGCAAAGAAAAACTACATGTGCAAAACAATTGGTGTCAATATGAATGAATGAGCTATAACTTCTATATTTGAAGGCAAGTTAGTAGGAAGGTTAACATGAATCCAAAAGGCAGAAATGAAACTATGAACACGAAATGTGCATCACACTTTGTTTCAGAAAATCCCCATTGAAGGTAAAGATGGAAACCGTGAAAACGTCAAAGATGACTACGAGAAAAAAAAAGTGAGACAAGGGATTACCTTACAAAAAATGGGAAGAATTCAGCTGAGACCTTCCATCGAAGACGTCTGTAATACGTATACAAAATCAAAAAAGAAAAATAATTAGGCGGAAACCTTTCATCAGAAACATGGTGAGCAAAACCAGGCATTCTACTATGATTTCTACAACTAACACTATAGCTACGAATAAGTTTCTCACTAACCGATTCACTCCCTTGTTCATTAACAACCCTCCTAAGCTTCTGTCAAGACTCGGCAATCGGCTTATTAACAACATCACCAGAAACACATTCTTTCTCTCCCAACTTATCTTCCTTTCTCCTCTGTATTAATCCCAATTTATTCCACAACTTGCCCTATTTGTGAAACTTGTTCGGCCCCTTTTGATCAACTCCAATTTCAACATCACAGGCTTCCTTAGAAGAAAGACGTTGTAGTACAATTAGAATGAACAATACCATTGTTCTTAGGATTCAGATTAGCACCCCTCAAATCTTCCTCAATGATCAAGACTTTTGCACCAAAGAATAACTCGGTTGTGGCCGGTGAAACCTTGGCATTAGATATCACTCTCAATTCATCAACATCTCCAATCACCATTGATTTCCTACGAGAATTTGACCTATCAAAACTTCTCCTTCTCCGAACTGAATAATAATGCTTTGTCTGATCTGAATCACCAGGATAATGCTCTCCACCACCACCACCACCACTTTCCAAATTCACCACCTCTTCTTCTCCTTCTTCTTCTTCCTCAACCAAAACCTTATCACAATGAATAGAAACCATAGGGGAAAACCTCGGACACGCTTTCCCAATCAAATAACCATCCCAAGAAGCCCGAGGTGCATCGAATGAAAACCTCGAATCATCCACAGATAACCTAGGATCGGTATCACATGATCTTCTTCCCAATGATAAACCATACTCTCCAACTTCCAATTGCGTCTCTCTAAAATTCTTGTCCTACGCTTCTCAACCTCCCTGTTCGTCAAACCAACACCATTGCCGATGACAGAACCATCGCAAGCACTACCGCTTCTCTTCAACTTCTGTTTCCACAAGCATTCAAACAATGAACATAGAAAATAATGCGTATTCATTTATCATGTAAAGAGATGAAAATTATAGAGAATACTTACACTGAATCCAAATGAGGATCAAACAACTGCTGGAGGAAGATGGAAGAAAAAATAGTTAAAAGGTGACTTGATAATGCTATGACTTAACCGCAAGGAAAATTGCTTCCTTCTCTCTCTAAATTTTGCTACTTTCTAAAGCTGAAGTTCAATTTTCTCAGTTTGAGAATCCAAACCCTGTGACCTACCCAATATTCTCCCTCAACAGCATATAATTCACACTCATGCTTGAGTTTTCTCCATTTCTACAATCATTACTTCAAAAGCAGATCATTCATTTGAAGTTTTCGTGATAGGTTCCATCTCCATTTCACTAACATTGTGCCTCTCATTTTCATGATCAGTATCTTCAACGTTTTCGGGAAAAGGACTGCCCGTCTGCAGAAAGTTCGGGTTCTGGTTCAAAGGCAGAAGATAGCGGAACTATAGGCTTTAGTGTTTCACTTACAGGTGGCTTATACTTTACAATCATTCCATCAGAAGGAATTGGTTCGTCATCTCGGCTACTGTGGTCCCACATATTCCCTTGTTCTGCAAAACGCCAGTTATTTTCCTTAGGGTGAAGCAGCTGAGCCAGGAATCCGGGGCATTGTATGACCATGACCAAGAACGATATCATTTGTTGTTGATGCTTCTCCATTCCATCCAGACGATCACTCAATAGAAGCAACTTACTCAAAGGATTCAAGGTGCTTCTTAGTTTAACCAACTCCTGTGTCAGGGTTTTTCTATCCGATTTGAGATTCTCCCCTTGTTTCCACAGGCTAGAATTAATCGCTTCTAGTGAGGGTTCATCAGAATTAATCAAGAAATTCTAATTATCCAAAATTGATAGAAAACATAAACACAATTCTGCAATTAAAGTTGAAGAATCAAGAAAATCATGACCTAAAAAACGGGAAGAGTAATATATATATATATATATATATATATATATATATATATATATATATATATATATATATATATATATATATATATATATATATATATATATATATATATATATATATATATATATATATATATATATATATATATATATATATATATATATATATATATTACTCTTCCCGTTTTTTACCAGAAGCATTTGGACTTGAGCAATTACCGGGAACATTTAACGAATACCGGATTTCACATCATTTAGCAATGATGTTGCCTACACAAAAGAGCCAATTAGAATCTCCAAAATGAAAATGAACATACAGTAGGGATATGAAATGATTTCAGAATAGAGAAACGAAACACATACCAAGCGATTCGTTTCAGGAAGCGAAAGCCAATGGTTATAAAGTGTCTGGACGAAGGTGAAATTAGACTTGAGTCCCATAGTAGACACCTCTGGGAGGTGCAACAATTCAAAATCCAATGAAGCCACATCGCTAACAATCTCCATTCTCATCAAAAACCAAATGTATCGATCAAATCGGGGATTAGGTTTTCAATGCGTTTGTAGAGAAACCGCGTGCAGATTATATTCTATATTGGAAAGGAATAAATGCGATTGTTTGTTATTACAGCTGGGGAATCAGTGGAACCCTAGATCTTATTAAATCAACAAATTTAAGATCAATTCTGAATTTAGACCGCTAAAAAAATGAAACAGCGATGATGATGATGAAAGATTGGGATGGAGAAAGAAATGGGAATGGATGAGTTTATGGGAATTTTTTGCAGAGATCCACACGATTTTGGAGGGAGAAAAACAAATAATAGTGGATTTTCACCGGAAAAATACTGATTTTTTTTTTACTTTACTTATGTACAGTATATTTTTATTTTGACCAAACTTGTGTATTTTAATGAAAAAATGCTAAACTTGTTTTTGGTCAAGTATGAAATTATTATATTAACATGTGTATTTATTTATTTTGACCAAACTTGTGTATTTTAATGAAAAATGATTTTTTTTTAAAGTCTAAAAGTATTATTTTAAAATGTGTATATTTGATTTTTTAAGAGAAAAAAAAATAATTAAATTATTTTTACATTGTCATCATTGACGATGTATCATACCACATCACATTTATATTTTAAAACAAAAAAATAATTTAATAGACTATTACTTTTCTATTATCATGTAAAAATTATTTTAGATTATCAATGCATATCTATTAAACCTTTTTTAATTAAAATAATAATTATATTTTAATATTTATAAGTTTTATTGTCGGGTATAATAGTAAAGATTTAAATTTTGAGAGTGTGTTTCTCTCTCTCTCTCTCTCTCTCTCTCTCTCTCTCTCTATATATATATATATATATATATATATATATATATATATATATATATATATATATATATATATATATATATATTAGGTTTTAGTAGTGTTTTATAAAACTAAAAAAATAATGAGTTATAAGTGTCAACAATTTAATATATTATAAAATATTATTTTAAATATTATTTTTTAGTTGGTTTTAATAAAAACATAAAGATAATACAATGTCGGTGTAAAATATTTTTACACTATTAATTAATAACATTCAATCATGTCATATCAGTATTTTAAAAATAAAAATATAATTTAATAGATATATGTATTTAATTGATTAACAATGTAAAAATCATAAATATTTTTTTTCTTTTATAATTATTAAAAATATATCTTTTTGTTTTGTTGATGGCATTTGTTATTACTCTTATAAAAAAGGAAACAATTTTAACAACTAAATAAGTTGTTAAAACAAATTAGTTAACTAGATAAATTATATTATATTTAATATCTCTCCTTAAGTTTGAGCATAGAAAGTATGTCATAATAAAGTAATAGATAAGATTTGGATCAATAGGTTCAATGAAAACGCTGAGAAATTATTGTGTGATAGAAAGAATGTGAAAAAGTTGTTGTTTCTCAAATGAAGTGGGAATCAAGTTCAATATATTTTGTGTATTTATAGAAGGGGAAATTGATATCAATATGTTTTATGGACTATTTATCAGAATATAGCATTGTTGTTTGTGAATAAGTAGTTTAAAGCCAATGATACGATTGATAAGTCATCGAAGCTCACATGCACTTGATGTCATTGTTTTGTATTCAAACTGATGATGAACTTTTCAATATAATTTTGAAGGGTAATTCAGTATTTTAGTATTAGTTTTTGTTAAGATTGACCTAGTTAATATAGGTTAGCACTTTTGTCTACGTGACATTATTGTTTGTATATATAAACAGTATAGTCGTCAATAGTTGATAGTGCAATACTGAGTGTGTGCATTATGTACAGTGTATGTGCAACCACTTATTGTAATCGTTCTGTAATAGTAGTGGAAGTTTATTATTCTCTCACTTCTTCCATCTTCACCTCCTTCATGTTATGCACCAAACATTGGTATCCAGAGATTTAGTTCATATCCACAGGGAAACATGGGTGAACGATGAGATGTTGTGTGGTTGATTTCGTTTCTTGAATTCGTGTTGAATTCCTGATCGGAATCGTAACATAATCACATTCTTGATTTTGTGGGATTGGGAAACACTAATGTTTCGTGAGATCTGAGTGGTTTGCACAAGGTTGAAGATGAACAAAAATGGTAATCTGAATAATAAGCTTCTAGTGTTCGATGGTAATAACTGGAATTGATGGATGATTAAGATGTGTGTGCTGTTTGGCGCTCAAGATGTTCTTGATCTCGTCAATGATGATTACATTCCGGTTGCACTTCCAGAAAATGCAACGGATGTACAGAGGAATGATCAGCTTGATCTGAGGAAGAAGGACCAGAAGGCGTTGTTCTACATCCATCAGTGTGTGGATGTGAACATGTTTGACAAAATCGCTTATTCGATGATGGAGAAGACTGCATGGGACACACTGGTATGGTGCTACGGTGATGATGCATCCGTGAAGAAGGTAAAGCTTCAGTCTCTCTAAGTAGTATGAGAATCTCGGCATGAAGAACAATGAGAAGGTATCTTACTATATCTCCAGAGTGATTCTTATCACAAATGAGACGAAGTTGTATGGAGAAACTCTCTCTGAAGAAAGTATCATTGAGAAGGTACTTAGATCTCTTACTCCTCAGTCTGATTATATTGTTATAGAAACTGAACATTCTAAGGATCTTAGCACCATGAGAATTGAAGAGCTGTAAAGCAGTCTAGAGGCACAAGAGTTGCGTCTGACTGAGAGAAACTCTGAAATAGAGGTAGAGCAACAGGCTCTGAAAGCAGCTTCTGGTAAGAAATATCAGAAGCAGTCTTGGTGAGAAGCCAGGAAGAGATCTAATGGTGTTCAGAAGTCAGAAACCTCAACTTCTGAAAGGCAAAAGAATGCTTAGAAGGGGAAGGATAAGTATGACAAGAGGAAAGTTCAGTGCTATTGTGGTAAGAAGTTTGGCCACTTCGTTGCTGATTGTTGATCAAACAAGGAAAGGAAGTCAGAAGAAGCAAATGTAGGCAAAGGAGATTCTGATGATGAATTTGTGCTAATGATGGCTTCTGAATCTGATTATGCATATTTGAAGGTGTTTGGTTCTGTTTGTTACAAACATGTTCTAGATACTAAGAGAAAGAAGTTGGATGACAAAAGTCGAGTTATGTTGCTTGTAGGGTACCACAGTACAGGTGCTTATAAGCTCTATTCTCTTGTCAATAACAAGGTTGAATTCAACAGAGATGTAATTGTGAAGGAATCATAAGTCTGGGGTTAAAGTAAATCTTAATCAAACTCTAGTGTAGAGTTAACCTCTAAAGATACTTTAGAATCTGAAGGTTCTGAAGATGAGTGAGAATCAGAAAATAATTTTGAAGGTAAGCCTGACTCTGAAGGTGAATCTGATTCTGATCCAGATTCTGATGGTGATTCAGAATCTGGTGGAGATCTAGACTCTAGGAATATTCCATACTCTGAAGGTGGTCATGCCTCTGAAGGTGGTACTTCTGAGGTTTTAGCATTTGATATTGTTCCAGCATCCGAAGGAGATTCTTAACAACTTCAGATGCCACAAAGAATCAGAAGCATATCAATAAGGTTTGCAGAGTTTAACATGCTGCAAGATACTTAAGTAATCTCTTAAGAAGAAGTTATCAAGTGTGCCATATTAGTAGACTTTAAACCAGTGAGTACTGAAGAAGCGCTCAAGAAGAAAGTGTGGTTGAAGGCCACGAAATAAGAACTTGAGGCTATAGAAAAAAATAAGACTTGGAAGTTGACTGAGCTCCAAAGAACAAGAAAGTCATCAGTGTCGTATGGGTTTTCAAGGTAAAACTAAAGCCAAATGGATCAATTGGCAAACACAAAGCAAGGTTAGTAGAAAGAGGCTTCCTACAGAAACCTGGGTCAAATTACTTTAAAGTGTTTGCTCCTGTAGCAAGACATGAGAATTAGATTGGTGATTAGGACAACTGCTAACAGGAATTGGCATCTGATGCATTTGGATGTGAAATCTTCATTTCTGAACGGTCCATTGCAAGAAGAGGTATATATGTCACAACCTCCTAGATTTGTGAAAAAGAATCGGGAGGTATATATGTCACAACCTCCTGTATGGACTAAAACAAGCTCCTAGAGCTTGGAATCTAAAAATTGATTCATTTTTCAAGCTCCAAGGATTTAGAAAGTGTAGATTGAGTGGTGTCTATGTTTAGCATACTTCTGAAGGCAATATTATTTTGGTATGCCTATATGTTGATGACATATTGCTAACATGAAGTTGTGAACATGAGATAGCTAAGTTCAAGAAGGTGTTGATGAATGAGTTTGAAATAACTGATCTAGGAAATATGACATATTTTCCAGGGATGGGGGTTATGTACTCTGAGAAGGGTATCATTTTGCATCAGTCGATGTATGAACTTGAACTTCTGAAGAGATTTGAGTTGCTGAATTATAAGACTGCGGTCACACCTTCAAAAACAAATTACAAATTGGATTAGATCCTAAAGGTGATGATGTAGATGCTACAACTTTCAAGTAGTTGGTTGGCTTTATGAGGTATTTATGTAATACCAGACCTGACATTTGCTATGCAGTTGGAATGTTAGTAGGTTCATGAGTAAACTGAAGTGGTCTCATTACCAAGTTGTTGTCAGGATTTTGAGGCATATTAAGGACTATGAAGTATGGAGTTTTGTTCCTTTTTGGAGAAAATGCTAGTTCAAAGCTAATGTGTGTCGTAGACTCTTATTGGTGTGGAGACAAAGTTGATAGAAGAAGTACTTTTAGATATTTGTTTAAGTATCTGGGAAGTCCTATTTCTTGGTGTTCCAAGAAGCAACCAATTGTTGCTCTGTCAATCAATGAAATTGTAAGAGTAGTGGAAGTTTGTTATTCTCTCCCTTCTTCCATCTTCATCTTCTTCCACTTGTGCACCAACATATGGTTTTCTAGCTTTTGGATTTTTGAAAAATTAGTAAGTTTTCTGGAAAACATCTCTTGCAGGTATAAGTACCAATCTTTAAGGTGTGTGTGCAATCGGTTAAAAGGCTTCCTAATCGGTTTCTTAATCAATTCGATCAAAAGGTATAATTAATTAGACAACGATTTTGGATTTCTTAATTACTCATAATCGCTTCTTAATTTATTATGTACTTGCTAGAATTAGTTTAAAGAAGTTTTGAGAAGAAAAAAAAAAGAGTTTGAAATGATTTTATAAGATAAAACACTAAGCACAAATATTGGCAGAGCCAGGAACTTAGATCAGGGGTACGCAATTATTTTTAATATATATATATATATATATATATATATATATATATATATATATATATATATATATATATATATATATATATATATATATATATATATATATATATATTCTTTTTCTACTATCTTTAAGCATTAAATTTTATTGATCAAAACACAAAAATTAAGAAAATTATTAATTTTATTGACAAGTAATGTCGTTTAATAAATTAACATACATATGAGTAACTTTTATTATATTTAATATAAGTTGTATGAAAAAAATATAACATAATTAAGAGAGATGCATTGATAAAAAGAATATTAATGTTATTATTATTTTTTTTATAAATAAAATAAAATAAAAATTATTAGAATCCTATAAGAAAACAATATGCTTTAGATAAGACTTTCATAACTTTTGCTCTTCTTCCGCCACATCACGCTTTTGAGGTTATTTGCAGTCCTATAGTTTATTTTTCCAACTTAATTTATGTAGTATTTTAGTTGGAAATGATGTTTGATAAAAAAGGAGCGAGGGGATGAGAAAATAATTCTTTAATTACAATTTTATGTTTGACAAGACCTTCAGTTTTATGCATACGTACCAACATAAAAATGAGGGATCAAAACTTCATAGTTCGTGGTAAAAATTTCAAAGAAATAGGTGAATTGATATTAACATAAGCTTAGAGATCTTTTGTTATCAAAAGGAAAATACTCAACCAAATATCCACCGATAATGAGGGATTTTCAGCATTTAAGAGGGAGGGCTCAAACTTGGATCTAATCAACAAATATGTTAAATGGAAAGACTTATAATCAAAATATCATGGAGATGAGAGAATTATATCTCAACAAAGGTAACTCAAATCTAACTGCTCTCTTTTGAAAAGTTAAAAGAAAAAGGCACAAAGTGGCCAAAAGGATTAGATGAGGTTGTTACTTCGTTTTGTCTTTTGAAATTAAAATCAATATGATTAAGTTTATTTACAATGTGTGTATGTGTTATTAGAAGTAATTCATATTTATTAGTTGTACTATTTTCTTAGCCCCTAAGTTTGTTAGAGGGTATTTTAGTATTTTATCCTATTCTAGTAACCCTAGTTTTAGCTTATAAATAGGGTGACAATCATTGTAACTTTTATCATGTTTTGTAGCCGTCATTCTTAATAGAATATTTCCGTTCATCATTCATTCTACCTTTGCACCAACAATTGGTATCAGAGCCTGGTTCGGATTCATTGGGAAACACGGGAAACACGAGTGAACGTGAGGTCTTGTGTGTTTGATTTTGATTCTTAGATTCGTGTTGAATCTTGAACAAAATCTGATCAGAATTTTAATTCTGTGGGTTGGGAAACACTGTGTGAGAAATCTGAGTGTACTGTGCAAGGTAGAAAGATGAACGGAAACGGCAACATGAACACCAAACTTCCAGTATTTGACGGTAAAAACTGGAATCGTTGGATGATCCAAATGCGTGTACTGTTCGGTGCTCAAGATGTTCTAGATCTTGTCACTGATGGTTATGTTCCGGTAGCAGCAAATGCGACGGATGAACAGAAAAACACGCAGAAGGAAGTAAGGAAGAAGGATCAGAAAGCATTGTTCTTCATTTATCAATGTGTTGATGTAAATGTGTTTGAGAAGATTGCAGATTCAACGACAGCAAAGGCTGCGTGGGACACACTGGTTAGATGTTATGGTGGTGACGCATCAGTGAAGAAGGTGAAGCTTCAGTCCTTGAGAAAGCAATATGAGAATCTCAACATGAAGAATAATGAGAAAGTTTCTGAATACATCTCCAGAGTGATTCTGATCACTAATGAGATGAAAGCGTGTGGAGAAACTCTTTCTGAAGAAACAATCATGGAGAAGGTATTGAGATCCCTTACCTCTCAATTTGATTACATTGTGGTAGCAATAGAACATTCCAAAGATCTGAGCACCATGAGAATTGAAGAGCTGCAGAGCAGTCTAGAAGCGCAAGAGTTGCGTTTGACTGAGAGAACTTCTGAAAGGGAAGTAGAGCAGCAGGCTCTGAAAGCAACTTCTGATAGGAGGTATCAGAAGCAGTCAGAAGCCAGGAGAAGATCTGATGGTGGTCAGAAGTCAGAAAGCTCAACCTCTGATAGACAAAAGAATGCTCAGAAGGGAAAAGAGAAGTATGACAAGAAGAAGATCCAATGTTACTGTTGTAAGAAGTTTGGTCACTTTGCTAGAGACTGTTGGTCAAACAAGGAGAGAAAATCAGAAGAAGCCAATATAGCCAGATGTTCTGATGAAGAATCTGTGCTATTGATGGCCTCTGAATCTGATGACATGGATCTCATAGACTGGTGGTATATGGACACTGGTTGTTCAAATCATCTTACTGGAAACAAGAAATGGCTGGTTGACTTTGACTCTGAAAAGAGGACAAAGATCAGATGTGCTGATGACAAATATCTTAATGCAGAAGGTATGGGAAATGTTAGAGTGATTCTGAACAATGGGAAAACAACATTGATTCAGAACGTGTGGTATGTACTTGGCATCAGAAGCAATCTGATGAGTGTGGGACAATTAATTGAGAAAGGTTTTTCAGTTACCATGAAGGACAATCTTCTGAAGTTGTATGACTGCAATCAAAAATTGATTATGGAGTCAGAACAGGGAAGGAATAGAACATTCAAGGTGAATGTCAGAACTGCAGACTCAGAATGTCTTAGTGCAACAAGTGCTGAGAAGGAGAGTGAGTTGTGGCACAGAAGATTTGGTCATTTGAATTTCAGAAGCTTAAAACATCTGAATTCAAAGAAGTTGGTACATGGAATTCCTGCAATTAAGAAGCCTGAAAAGTCATGCAAAGTTTGCATGGAAGGAAAACAACCACGATTGCCATTTGCGTCAGAAACTGCTCCAAGAGCAAAACATGCCTTGGGAGTTGTACATTCTGATGTGTGTGGTCCATTTCCAGTAGCATCGATTGGAGGGAATAAATACTTTGTGTTATTTGTTGATGAATTCACAAGAATGACATGGGTATCCCTTATTAAGTTTAGTGTTTGATGAATTCAAGAAGTTAAGAATGAAGGCTGAGAATCAGAGTGGTCAGAAGTTGAAGATTCTTATAACTGACGGTGGAGGTGAGTATAACTCCAAAGAGTTCCAGAAGTTCTGTGAGGAGAATGGAATTGAGCATGAGGTTACTGCTCCTTATACCCCTCAACACAATGGTCTTGCTAAAAGAAGAAATCGCACTTTGCTTGATATGGTGAGAAGCATGCTAAAGGAGAAGAAACTTCCTCAAAAGCTCTGGGGAGAAGCTGTTGCCACTGCAACGTATGTACTCAACCGATGTCCTACGAAGAAGTTGAAGGAAATAGTTCCAATACAGAAGTGGACTGGAGATAAGCAAAGTGTTAGTCATCTGAAGGTATTTGGTTCTGTTTGCTATAAACATGTTCCAGAAGCCAGAAGACAGAAGCTGGATGATAGAAGCAAAGTGATGATTCTGATAGGGTACCACAGTACAGGTGCATACAAGCTCTATTGTCCAGAAACCAACAAAATTGAATTCAGCAGAGATGTGATTGTGAAGGAATCAGAATTTTGGAATTGGGATAAGTCTCAATTTGATTCTGATGTTAGAACTTCTGAAGAAAGGTCAGAGTTAAGAATTTCTGAAGTTGGAGTAAACTCTGACGTTGATTCTGATTCTGATAGTGATTCTGACTTTGGAGAAGACTCAGAAGATGAAGGCGACTCTGATGATCCAGACTCTGATGACCCAGACTCTGATGGTAATCCAGATTCTGGTGGCAATTCAGACTCTAGAAATATGCCAGCCCCTGAAGCTGGTCAAAGCTCTGGAGGAAGTCAACCATCTGAAGCTAGAAACTCTGAAGCTCAAGACTCTGAACAAGTTCAGAGACCACAAAGAATCAGAAACATCCCCAGAAGATATGCAGAATTTGACATGCTGCAAGACACTGAAGTAGACTCTGAAGGAGAAGTTATTCAGTGTGCCATGGTAGTAGACTCTGAACCCATAAGTACAGAAGAGGCTCTTAAGCAGAAGCTCTGGCTGAAGGCCATGAAAGAAGAACTTGATGCTATAGAGAGAAACAAGACTTGGAAGCTGACAGAACTTCCAAAAGACAAGAAAGCCATCAGCGTCAGATGGGTTTTCAAGCAGAAGTTAAAGCCAGATGGTTCAATTGGCAAACAAAAAGCAAGGTTGGTAGCCAGAGGATTTCTACAGAAACCTGGGCTGGATTACTCTGAAGTGTTTGCACCTGTAGCAAGACATGAAACAATCAGAATGGTGATTGTAATAGCTGCTAACAGGAATTGGCCTCTGATGCATTTAGATGTAAAATCTGCATTTCTGAACGGTCCATTAGAAGAAGAAGTTTACGTGTCACAACCTCCTGGATTTGTGAAAAAGAATCAGGAAGGGATGGTGTACAGATTATACAAAGCTCTATATGGATTGAAACAAGCGCCCAGAGCTTGGAATCAGAAGATTGATTCATTTTTCAAGAAGCAAGGCTTTCAGAAATGTGAGATGGAGTTTAAAGAAGTTTTGAGAAGAAAAAAAAAAGAGTTTGAAATGATTTTATAAGATAAAACACTAAGCACAAATAGTGGCAGAGCCAGGAACTTAGATCAGGGGTACGCAATTATTTTTAATATATATATATATATATATATATATATATATATATATATATATATATATATATATATTTTTTTTCTACTATCTTTAAGCATTAAATTTTATTGATCAAAACACAAAAATTAAGAAAATTATTAATTTTATTGACAAGTAATGTCGTTTAATAAATTAACATACATATGAGTAACTTTTATTATATTTAATATAAGTTGTATGAAAAAAATATAACATAATTAAGAGAGATGCATTGATAAAAAGAATATTAATGTTATTATTATTTTTTATTATAAATAAAATAAAATAAAAATTATTAGAATCCTATAAGAAAACAATATGCTTTAGATAAGACTTTCATAACTTTTGCTCTTCTTCCGCCACATCACGCTTTTGAGGTTATTTGCAGTCCTATAGTTTATTTTTCCAACTTAATTTATGTAGTATTTTAGTTGGAAATGATGTTTGATAAAAAAGGAGCGAGGGGATGAGAAAATAATTCTTTAATTACAATTTTATGTTTGACAAGACCTTCAGTTTTATGCATACGTACCAACATAAAAATGAGGGATCAAAACTTCATAGTTCGTGGTAAAAATTTCAAAGAAATAGGTGAATTGATATTAACATAAGCTTAGAGATCTTTTGTTATCAAAAGGAAAATACTCAACCAAATATCCACCGATAATGAGGGATTTTCAACATTTAAGAGGGAGGGCTCAAACTTGGATCTAATCAACAAATATGTTAAATGGAAAGACTTATAATCAAAATATCATGGAGATGAGAGAATTATATCTCAACAAAGGTAACTCAAATCTAACTGCTCTCTTTTGAAAAGTTAAAAGAAAAAGGCACAAAGTGGCCAAAAGGATTAGATGAGGTTGTTACTTCGTTTTGTCTTTTGAAATTAAAATCAATATGATTAAGTTTATTTACAATGTGTGTATGTGTTATTAGAAGTAATTCATATTTATTAGTTGTACTATTTTCTTAGCCCCTAAGTTTGTTAGAGGGTATTTTAGTATTTTATCCTATTCTAGTAACCCTAGTTTTAGCTTATAAATAGGGTGACAATCATTGTAACTTTTATCATGTTTTGTAGCCGTCATTCTTAATAGAATATTTCCGTTCATCATTCATTCTACCTTTGCACCAACAATTGGTATCAGAGCCTGGTTCGGATTCATTGGGAAACACGGGAAACACGAGTGAAAGATGATAAAGTATACATTATGATTTTTAAAAAATGAAAATTACCTGTTTGATTGTGGGAACAACAACGCATTTTTTAAACGATCCAATGCTAGAAACATGTGATATGACCATTCCAAGATATGGATTACTTTTGACTTGCACGAACCCAGGACAATGAATTTGTAACATCCTGACCCACCTGCCTGCATGTTTGTATCCAATTGAGCAAAACAATATTAAAATTATTTTTGTCTAATAAATTTAATAGTCATGTTATTAAGAATATTTAAGAATTATTAGGAAGATTAAGTTTATAATAATACCGTCCAACGTGATGTTAGGTAAATTTCACTATCTCCATATAAGTTTGGCATAACCTTGTATATGAAAAAAATTGATACAAATAATTCATTAAAAAAAGTTTTATTGAAACATGAAAAATAAACCAAAAATACATGTATGAAATCTTAAAAATAACTTACCCTGATGCCATCAAATATGCTATTTAAATTAGATGGTTGACCACTCTCAACCAAAATTCCAGATAAACTATATTGTTTTCCTTTAAGCTGTAAATTATATGCACCAACGTATGCATATCCTCCATGAAATGTCGTAGTTTGATTTGTATCGAGGGTGATCGACTAGAAAATAAGAATACATATATTTCGATTAATAATTAGAAAATTCTTAAATACTAAAAATATTGGTGTAGACCCCGTTGCATCAACTTATTTTTCAAAATTTTAATTTAAATTACACAATATATTTGTAGTTGTGAGAAATTATTTTTAATTTATATTGATACTTAATCCTCAATAAATATATTATGATAGCTTAAATTTATTATATAATTTATAACCTTACACTGCATGATATGATTAGGAGAGTCCACTTACATGATACTCATGTGAATTTGATTGAAAACCTTTAATTTGATGTTTTTTTGTTTTCTTGTGAAAGGGAACTTTTTCTATTGGGCATTCTTCAATGATTTTACCATCATAAGATCATAAGATGGTCTTTTTTGCACAATGTTTCTTGTAAAGGTTGGATAAAGCTATTTGGCAATGAAATGGAAATAAAACAAGGATTTATATTTCAAATTATGAATGATAAAATGCATAATAAATCAAGTAATCTTATTAAACCTATAAGGATTTAAACTTTTTTAACCTGGATTTTATGATTTTTTAATAAAGGATGCTTTATAGAAGGTTGCTTCTGGATATTAATACAACCAAAATCAATGTCCACACGATGCTGGATATGTTAACAAAAATTACAATCATGTAAAACAGATGTAAAACAAATTATAACAAAGGAAAATAAATAATAAACAATACCAACGATATCAAATATAGTAAAATAACTTGTCTCATTTGATAGAGTTTCAGTTCTTGCATCAAACATTGCTACATGTTATGCAAAAGCTAAGAACTACCACCAAAAGTAACGTCAGGATTTTATAGAATTTACTTTTAATTGATTTTTATGTAATACTTGTTCAATTATTTATACGTATTTATACTAATACTAACTTAAGCTTCCTATATAAAATTGAACACATAATTTCGAGTTTAAAAATAAAAATAAAAATGATATTAAATTTAAATAAATGATTAAAAAAATTCAATTAATCTATTCAATATATTGTTATAACCATTAATAGTTTATAACTTGGTGATTTTAAATAATAAACTTGTTAATAGTAAAATAAGATATTAATTATTTATGATCTTTAAGATGCTTGGGATTTGACAATCTAGTGATTTTAATAATATTTATGTTGTGCTATTAAATTTTAAAATAATTTATATAATATAAATAAAATTATAACTTTTTGAAATATGACTTTTTAGATTAATTGAATAACTAATGTATTTGATCAATATATAGATTAAATATATCAATTATTTAATAAATATAAAATTTGATGTTTGATTAAAAAAGAAATGAAGGAAGTACACCAACTTTATATATTTTTTTGTTGACTCAATATTTGTTTCATTGTGAATTTAGAAAATAAAAATAATAATAATAATAATAATAATAATAATAGTGATAATTATTATTATTATTATTATTATTAAGATTATAATTATTATGAATAAGATTACCTGAATAATAATAATAATAATAATTAAATGTAATTGAATAAATTAAATAAGTATCTTGAATCATGTAATCCATAATCTAAAGAAATTATTAATAATCATTAATATTTTAAAATTCGTAAACAAATTTGAATTTAAACTTTACAAGATCAATCATTCTAAAGAAATTCAATCATGCTATATCCGAAGCGGCCTCATTTTTTAGAAAAAAAAACTATATATATATATATATATATATATATATATATATATATATATATATATATATATATATATATATATATATATATATATATATATATATATATATATATATATATATATATATATATGAATTAAATCTTAGAGAAAAATGTTTTGATCAAATATTACGAATCTTATTCATTGAAGTTTTTTTAATCAAATGTTGATAAAAGTGAAACAGTTTCATTTTTTTTTTAGATTCACCATCTTAATTCTTATTGAATTTATTCATAATTTTTGAAAAATGATTAATATTTAACATATAAATAAAATTATAACTTTTGAAAAATGATTAAAATAATAAATGTACTTCATCATTTCTTTGTTATAACCAAATTTCGACTTTTAGAATCATTGAATAACTATTGTATCTGATTCATATTTATTTCATATATATAGTTTTATATTCAACATCTTAAGTCTAAAGATTTTTTTTTTACAATCATGTGATATAAATAATTTTTATGTTGTACCTTTTAAATTTTAAAATTATTTATATATTATAAATGAAATCTTAACTTTTTAAAAATTCATAAAATAATAAATGTATTATATCTATTTTTTATTATAATCAAGTTTTGACTTTTTATATTTATATAACAACCAATGTCTTATTAAATATCTTATTAAATATCTTATTAAATATACTCTTTATTATACAATATATTTAAAAATATTACATTAATACTTAAATCTTTGCCCTATAAGGATTTTTTTAAAATAACCAACTTTTTCAAAAAAAAATACGAAAATAACCATGTTTTCAAAAAAATATCAAAATAACCAACTTTGGGAGAGGATGCGCCGTGTGGATTGGCGCGTCCACACACCTTTAAGCGAAGCGCAATCACACACTCGCATTGATGGACTGAACAGAGTCGCCACCGAACTTTATTTATTCCTAAAAAGGAAAGGGGAAATATCGATAAAACCCAAGAAAAAAACAATGATTATTGGTCGTCGCAACCAAATCAGGGTTCGGGAGTCGGTTACGCAAGGGGAAGGTATTAGCACCCCTCACATCCGTTGTATTCAACGGGAACCGTTTAGTTAGTTTCGTTTTGAATGTTAGCTTATGTTAGTCTTCTCAAGTTATTATGGGGGAGAGAAAGAATAGAAGAGGGAAAAATGTTTTTAGATTTTTCGACGAAGGACTAAACCTAAGTTTTTTATTAGTGGGTCTGACAAGATTTATAAATCCTGCTCCTACGTATCTCAAAAGAGAAATCAAGGCTTACGTAGTTCTGGGTAGAAAAATGTTTGTTTGTTGGTCGATTTTAGCGAAAGCTATACTGTATTAATCGACGAAAACATTGTTTTACCCAAAACAGATGAGGAGTGGACGCATACCACACATCGAACGGATTTATAAATCTACATTCGGAAAAGCGTCACTTATCTCGACTCAACAATCGTGGCCGAAACATTGTTTTGCATCACCTTAAGACAATATGTCTTTCGTTTATGAAAAAGGTTTTTGATTAATCACATGGCGGCGAGAAAGAGTTTGATCGGTTGGATGTATTTTTAGTGATGACGAGAACTTGGATGAGCGAGATATCCATCTCGAATCCTAATAAAGATTAAGTATTTTTAGGTTTGATTGAGAAAGGGTTTGAAGAAACCGCATTGACAATTTTAGACGATAGCGAGAGTTAAGATAGGCAAGGCATCCACTTTGAATCTTAATCTCAGGAGTGCACGGTATACACCATGTTCCATTTCCATCTTTATTGAAAAAGTGTTAAGGTAGGAATGAAGTATATTTTTTGAATTCTGAAAGACGAATATTTGATGAGAACGAGACATGAGCCTCGGGATCAATCACTCGGGGTTCCACTGGAATGCTAGATTCCAATGGTCCTTTTTCATTCGAATTATTTAAGAAAATTATTTAATGGACAACGAACACTTGATAAGAATCAAATGTTCAAAGGGTTACGCCAGAATGCTTGATCCCAACGGCCCTTATTTTGTCAAAGTTAATTATCAAGCGTTTTAAGAATGAAAGGGAGGAATGAACGGTTAATCCAAAACAACGGGCTCAAGACTGATTATTCGAGGGTTCCCACCGGAATGCAAGATTCAGATGGTCCTCTTCTTTCAGGTTTTTAAAAAAGGGAATTTAATCGGGTTGTAAAGATAGTTTAAAAATAAAATAAAATTATAGGGATAAAATTAATTTTACAATTATATATATATATATCGAATTAATTATATATATATATATATATATATATATATATATATATATATGATCGAATTCCCACCAGAATGCTAGATTCTAATGGGAGGAAATGAAATTAAATGTCGAAACTATGGAAAGTTAGTGAAATTTAAATTGAAAAATTTAGTGAATTTGAAAGTGATTATTTATATGTGTAAAGGTATGAACATGGAAACCAATAACCTAATTAAATTAACTAACATGCAAAAATCGACTAACCGAATAAAACCCAATATCGGAAAGTCAACCATTAATTAAATCTAAAAGGTAAACATTTAAAAATCTAAACAACTAAATAACGATTAAATTAAATTGATAAAAATATAAAAGTAAAATAAATAGCAAGAAATTATAAAAATTTAAATGAAATAGTAAGCATAAAAATAAAAATATGGAGATATGCTACTCCCAAGTATCGAACCCATCCCACTAAAGAAAGTGAAACTGCTCTCTCTCCACTAGGACACTTATGGTCATCTGTTATCTTAATGATAACTTGAATATATGAACAGGGATAACTAAAGGTAGTTTAGAATACAAATGAATTAAAATGAGATGGGCTACTGTTAATGGACCACTAATTAAAATTATGGAGGAATATAAAACGTAACCCTAGCCGCCTGGCTGTTGGGTTGAGATAACCATACATTAGTACCATTAACTCCAGCAGACAATAGTTAATGGAAAATTGCAAAAAAAAATTAAAAGGTCATTTAATTTTTTAAAGAGATTTTAAATGCTCTTAAAATAAATAAAAATAAAATGAACTGGGAACATGAAACAAATCCAAAGGATCCGTTCGTCTTCCTCACGAAGACAAACCTCTTCCTCTCTCAATCTCTCCTAAAGCAAACACCTTTCCAACTCTTAATCTCTCGTCGTCTCTCAATCGCTCATCTCCTCAAACTTTTGCACCTACCTCACAATACCCTACTCTCACCCTAAAATGCACAAATCCATGGCTCTCAAAGAAAATCAAATAATAATGCTCACCTTCGGCGGTGGTTTCCAAGAACTCCCACGACAACTTTTCGGTGGAGAATGTTGGTTTTTCGCTACAGCTCCCTCTCCTCTTCTGGATTTTTCGCCGTCTCCAAGATTAGGTTTTTTCGTTTGGAAAAGTTTAGGGTTTCTTTCACCTCCAAGATTTAGGGTTTTCGTCGTGGTTTTTGCCTCTCCCTACAGTATTCGCTTTGCTCCTTTTTATACTCAACAACTTAGGGTTCTGAGCTAGCTTATGGAGATCCAAAAGGGCATCTCCTAGAAGTACTTTAAGGCGCTCAGATTTTGGTCTGCCTTATTTGACGTTTATTCGGAAACGGTAATACAAACCTACACTTTCTTCTTCTAACTTTGTCTCAATTCCGTTTTGGGCTGTTTGTTAACTTTTACCGTCTTACCGAGTTGATGTATTTTTTACTGCAGTGAATTTCCGCTACACATTTGAAAAAAAATGGAAGGTGTGTTGCTGAACTAATGGAATGGGGTCGTGTTTGATTTGTTGTTGTTGATACTTGCAGCTTAACGTTTCAGATGAAGATATTAATCCATACTTTCCAAAATGCTGAAAGGCAACATAATATTACCATTGATGGAGTAGGAATCTCTTATCTTTACGTTGTAACAAAAATTGTTTCAAGTGAATTTCTTCATTGGTAGCAGCGACCACTCCATTGGGACAAAAGCTTGTAAAGTTAATTGCATAGGTTAGAGTCAAATCCTAACATCATTGTTGACTTGTTGTAAAAAGGTTCATACTTTCTGGTTCATTTATTCATTTATGGAGTAAGCAGTTTGGATTTGGGGAATAGTTCTTTAGCTCATTTGTTTTTATCGATCCTTTTTGCTATTGCAGATTGAACGTGATGCTGGTCGTTTGATTGATTGTAGAGCTAGGATGAAATTCAGTCCTTTAGGGGCTTGTGCACTGGCCGGTACAGGGCTCCCCATTGACCGGTTCATGACATCAGATGCATTGGGATTTACAGCTCCGATGAGGAATATGTATCTTACTTTTTACTTGCTTGAAATCAATCCATTTAGTTGTACTTGACATATGATTAATGTTAACTATGTGAATGTTCAAATGCAACCTTTTTACCTAAATAACTGACTATATTGTTATATTGAATAGTATTGATGCAGTTTCTGACCGAGATTTTCTACTGGAGTTTCTTTCTGCTAATGCCATCACAGCAGTGCATCTTTCTCAATTGGGTGAAGAATGGGTATTGTGGGCTTCAGAAGAATTTGGATTTATCACTCCAAGCGACCCTGTTTCAACAGGAAGCAGCATAATGCCTCAGAAAAAGAATCCAGACCCAATGGAACTTGTTCGTGGTAAGTCTGGCAGAGTCATAGGGGGTTTGGTCACTCTTCTAACAGCGTGCAAAGGACTTCCACATGCTTACAATCGCGATTTGCAGGTAGTTAGATAATCAAAGTATATTTTATGGCTGTGCATGTTTTATGTTATGTTATTGCATTCGTTTGTTTTGTCTAAGCACTATTTATTTGAGATTCATTAAAGAAAGTTGCTTTCTGTTGTAAGTAGGAAGACGAAGAACCAGTGTTTGACAGTGTTAGAGCTATTTTGGGAATGCTTGAAGTCTCAGCAGAATTTGCAATGAACATTACTTTCAATCGGGAAAGAATACAAAAGTCTTTACCTGCTGGTTTTCCTGGTGCAACAACACTTGCTGACTATCTTGTTAAGAAGGTAAGCCACATTAATTTAGCCTTCTCTCAATAAGCATCCCATCTCGAACTTCGTCCCATAGAGTAACTTTTGGTGCTTGAGCGTTGTTGTTGACTGCCTGTGATATGGTTGGATTGAATTTGGAAGAATTCTGCTAGTAGCTTTTATGCAGATACACACCTGTTATTGATGTATAGGCTGCAATATGATGGTTATGACATGAAATTGATCTTAATCAAAATGCACACTTGATATGAAGTGAGGCTGCTAGGTGAATGTTAACTGATTTGACCATGTTGTTAATGCCTGCCTGTAGGTTACTTGGATCACCAATTCAGTAGCATAACTTAGATTATCAGTTTAGTGTAGACATTAGCATAATTTTGCTTGGTTTGTTTGCTGTTGCTATGCTATGTACAACATGCATGTTTTTCTGTTATGAAAATTTTGCAGGTTAAGGTTGGTTTAAGATGGTCGCACGTGAAGGACGTGTTTGGTGGTTTGAAAATGAACGGTTATTGCAGGATGATATCGCGCCACATTGAGTTTTAACCGGGGTCTCTAAGCACCATGGTTAGTTCAGAAATTTAACCGTTTTGAAATGGTTTCGGTGGGTGTGTGGTCTCAGGTGAAGCATCCTTAAAATCCCTAAAGTCATAATCTAAATCATCAATGTGATCCAAACCGGAGCTTGATAATTCGGAGGGAGTCACGTATCAAAATCATGAATGAGGGTGAGAGATGAATTTATAAAGTTGGGGATGGTTAACCGAATCGGGCAGTTGTTAGTGAAATTGAAGTGGAAATCAGTTAAATGTTAGCTGGCTGTTTAAACTGGGAGCTAGTTAGGTTGTATCCCTACTGAGTTAATTGGGAAAAATGTTGTTATGTTAGTAATTAGTTTAATAGAATTCTATTATTATGAAATTTGTGTGAACTAGTGTTATGCTATTAAGAATGAAATTAGTTCAGTTATAAGCTAGTGTTAATGTTAAGTCTCATTACATTGTCTTACTTGAACTGTTAGTGCAGAATTTCTTATTAATTGGAAATTTTTGTTCAACTGTGAGGAATTATTCTTACTGTTATGTTTATTAAGCTCTGCAGGTTAGTAGGTGTTGCAGGTTGAATGTATGGGGATTTCTTAGCTTTCACTTCATGTTCCTTAACAATTGACACATCTAATGAGGCAGGAATAAAAGAGAAGGTTATGTAGACAATGATGGCTGCAGAGAAAGCATCCATATCATGACGTTGTGAGTGTTGGCTTTGTGTCATTGGTAGAGAGTAGTTTTGTTATGGAGTTAAGGAGGTCGAGAGAAGGCGCGAGAAGGCCGCAGAAGAGGGGTTCGTCCAGGATAATTGGTTTGGTGATTGATTCCAACGGTTCCTCGGTTCAATTTTATATGTTGTGGATTAAATGCTTGGAATGCAATCTTGTAACTTCAGATACTTTTTTTGTAATGTTTATGTTGACACATATGTGGTTGTGGTTCATAATTGGATGTAATTAGAATAGAAATGTGAATGTATTATGGTTTATGGAATTGAAATGCTCATAATTATGCTCATAATTGTTGGATATATTTGTTTATGAAATTGAAAATGAATGTATGTATGGTTGAATTGGAAACTTGATGGTTATAGGTTAATAAAAATGGAAAAGTGAATGTATGACCTATGTTGTAATTTGAGTTAATGGTTTAATACAACATTGTATGGTTTGAAGAGAAATTGAGTGGTCGATTACACATATTAAAATTGAATTGGTTTATGTATGGTATAGGATAAAAATGGTTTAGAAGGTGGAAGAAGGATAGGGTCTAAAATGAAAATGAACAAAATAAAGAAATGGACTTTATAATGAACATGGTTAAAAGTGAACATGAACATGAATTAGGACTTGGAAAGTGTCAATGGTCATATAGTTGACTTTGGTCAACATGGCAAAATTGTAGTTTTTTTTTCATGTATTGATACATTTGAATGCAATAATGGACTAAGGTTCCATGGATCTTAGATGCAAATGAACTTTAGGCCAAGTGCCAAATGAAAAAAAATGAAAAATTTTCAGGACCAAAATCGGGGTATGACAGCTATAGACGGTTGTGGTTGCGGGGTTTGGTTCTTGGTTTTGTGTTTGGGTGGGTGGTATGAATGGATTGAAACGTTGGATGGTTCATTGTTGGGTGGTTGGCATGAACGGGTTGTGATGTTAGGTGTGTGGTTGTTTTGTGTATGTGGTCGGTTGATGTTGTGTGGTTGGTTGTTGAGTTTCGGTGGGTTCACATTGGTGTTGGTTGGTGAATTGGTGTGGGGCATACGATGACGAAGCAAATTGGCGCGGATCCATAAAATACTGCGGCTCAGATACAAATTGCTGAGTTGTCACAAACCTAAACCATGCCATATATTGTTGAGTCGGTCTTGCACCTTGGATGACTGGTTCGTTCAAGATTTGTTGTCGTCGATTCCTCCATTGACGACACATGTCTTTTGCAAAGTCTCTCCAGTCAGAATAATCCCACTATGCATCGACCCTTTTTTGATGCCAATTCCACAAACACGTGGGAGATTCTGGAATATGTTGTAGCATTCCTAACTACAGTTTGACCCGGTCACTTTGGTGCATTTCAAATGTAGTGAATCAGATAATCGGTGTCTTCGATGTCCAAACTGCAGCATCGTCATGGTTCACATCATGATTCAGACCCAGATATGGCCTCCAAACAAACTGGAAAAAAATACCAAATCTTTAGATGGAAAATAATTTGAGAAGAATTTTTAAATTAAAATATAGTTTGGTAGAAGTATTAAATCATCATGTCCAATGTGGTCCAATAGATTTCGATAGACTGCAATAGCGTGTTTCGGACACCTATTGTAGATCATTCCCCTTACTGACCACCTAAGATAATAAAAAGAAGTGAAAAATATTATTTACTGTTAATTTAAATAATAAATATAATTAACTAAATGGTGAATGGTAAAGTGCTAGAGTTACTTCGTTGCAAAGGGGAACACGAATGGGCGCTCATTTATCGGGGCGAGCGACGACATCCTAGACCACCCCCAAGCTTGAAGCAAATAAGCACATGAAAAAAAAGTACAGGTATTGTTTTTTGCAGTTCTACACATTGCACTATATAGATGGGCCAACACAGCTGAACCCCAACTATAAGTGTTTACCTTATTAATGTTGCGTAATAAAGGTAAATACATTATATTCACAAAATTACCTGTACTTTCTGGAAACAAAAAGTTACCAAATAAAATCATAATATAACACCGAGCTATTATTATTTTCTCATACTCGGTTGAATCGTCGGACAATACTATACTGGCATAATATTGTTTAAGATATTTTAAATTTATACCTTGCCCCCTTGCTTGACCGGATGTGTCTCCCTCAGTTTCGTCGTCTAACAAAGGGGCACCCAGTAATTCATTGCATATATTGTTGTCTTGGTTAACTTGCCCACTCACTGCCTTTCTGTCTATACGAAGACCCAACAACATGTACACGTCCTCAAGTGTGACGGTACACCCACCAATCGGAATGTGAAATGTGTGGGTCTCGGGTCTCCACCTCTCCAACAAATCCAAAATGAACTTGTAGTCCACCGAGTACGAAACAATGTTTGGTAGATTTCTAAATCCACATCCTCTAATATATGGTTCTATTAAAGGATCGTGGGGTACATATTCATGTACACGGCATCTAAGCCGCTTTGGATCCTAATAACAAAAAAATAAGAAAATACAATTAGAAGAAGAAATACATACTCAACAAACACACATCTATAATAAGTAATCCTAAAATAGAAACTAAAAAGAGAGAGATTACAAAGGTATAACACAAAAAAGATATGTATAAGAAGTAATCCTAAAATAGAAACTAAAAAGAGAGAGATTACAAAGGTATAACACAAAGAAGATATGTATAAGAAGTAATCCTAAAATAGAAACTAAAAAGAGAGAGATTACAAAGGTATAACACAAAGAAGATGTGTATTAGAAGTAATCCAGAAATAGTAACTAAAAGAGAGAGAGATAACATACAAATGCCGATATATTCTCGATTGTGCCTTTGTGTTCATCGCCCATAGTCAAAAAGACATGATTTGAATTTGCAAAGCTTGAGTTTGGTAGATGAAAGAAATGTGGTAGAAGAAAATACTTGAGTATTGATGAAGATGATTTGATATTGTTGATATGAGAGACTATTTATAGATGAATGAGTGAGTAGGTTTGGAAACCTAAAAAGAGTGTGATTGGTTGCATGGAAAGGCAAGAGGAGACAAGAATGACAAAATTCAGCATGGAAGAGCATGTGAGGAATCTTCTTGGCGCATGTGAAGAAATCACATGCAAGGGAAGAGGAGCCCTTGAGTTTGGCGTGTAACACCCTTCTAAAATACCCCAAATATTTAATTAAAATATAACAACATATCAATCAGAGTAATATGCAATCAAGGGTGTCACACAATATTTCACACTATTCGCCATAAATATTTAGTCATGCTCATTATTTAACTCAAAACATAAAGTATTGCACAATACGCAGCGGATAGAGATCAAATCGATCATTCAAACATGTAACATACTACATGTAAACTGGTTCAACAATCATCAACAACACAATTAAAATGTTCCCTCCCGATGTTACATCTATCAGAGCATGACCCACTAGGGAGACTACACTAGACTCCAAGCATTAGCTTCTACTCAACTCATTACTCGTTACCTGAAAAATAGTTGTAAGGGTGAGTTCCTCAATCGATATAATAAGCATTATAGAATATAATGTCATGTTAAGTAATTTAACACATTAATCACCCTAATCACAACATACAATCAGTAACAGCACATCGGCTCAACATCATACTCACACCAACATAAATCACAAGTATAATCTCAAATCATACTCCATAACAACACAAACACACGTATAATATTGGAATACATCCATTCATATTATACGCCATACATACATTATGCAATGAGACTCCACACATGCGGTACCGACTATTCTTGAACATATAGTTCAAGCTCACCGATCAAATCCAGATACGGCTACTAAGCTCACTAGTCCCACTCATTTGAGATCTAATGACTCACTCACTAATTCCTCACCATGGGAATTAGCTACAGCCCCGAAGGCTATGCTATGCACACTAATCATCTAGCATGCAAACATCAACAACAAATCCACAATGATTCACTCACTAATTCCTCACCATGGGAATTAGCTACAGCCCCACAGGCTATGCTATGCACGCTAATCATCTAGCAATGCAACATCAACAACAATTCACAATGGACATATGCTCACACTCTAAGCCATACAACAGTCCATTCACAAATACATGCATAATATATACACTCACAGCATTATGCATATCATCATACATCATCAACACATGTATCAACACATCATTATCATGTCAATCAATTACACACAGTATTAGCACACTCTACTAATACCTATACTGCTCAAAACAGCGGGAAATAATCCCTATTACATCATACGCCAACATAGGCCAACTCTCAATTATGTACACAACATTAAAAAACCAATTTTTCCACTCTGCAACAGTGTTAACCGGTTAACACCCTGGGTTAACCGGTTAACGCAGCACAACACGCCTCCTGTCCCAAAACTTAACAGTGTTAACCGGTTAACGCCCTGGGTTAACCGGTTAACGCAGCACAAACAGCAATATCTCAGCAATCACAACAGTGTTAACCGGTTAACGCCCTGGGTTAACCGGTTAACGCAAGCAAAACAGCACATTTTCACAATTCAAAACGGTGTTAACCGGTTAACACCCTGGGTTAACCGGTTAACGCAAGACAGAAGCTGTTCATGCGCTAACTCAAGGCAGAATGCAGAATTCTCCGCATTTTCCGCCATTGGAGGACTTCCGGACCTCCGATTCCAATTCCGTAAAAAGCTACACTTTCGGAAATTTACAACTAACCCAAACACAGATTCAATTACAGTCTAACACAACTTATTCATCAAAATTTCTCAGCATTCCTAAATCCCAATTAGGGTCAAATTACGGTTTATCACTACCCATTACATGCTAACCCATAATACCCATTAAACGACGATAAACCCCCCTTACCTGAGTTAATCCGGCGAATCTCAAGCTTCAAGCTCTTCTCTTCTCCAACCTTCTTCCTCTTGCTCTGCCTCTTTGCCCTTTTCCTCTTTCACGACCGCTTCTCTGTTTTTCACGTAAAAACCTTTTTACTCCAATGGGACTCTTTCCTTAATTCCCACTTATATATTATTCCAATAATAATATTCTAATAATAAAATAATCCAATTATTTGATTAAACTAATAATATACTATTAACTTAATTTAAATAATTATTTTATTTTATTGGGGTGTTACATGGCGCCTACATGTGATTTCTCACATGCATGGAAGACGCGCCCTTCCTCTTGGCGCCTTAGTATAAGGCAATTGGAAGGGGCGCCCTTCCTAGTGGCGTCTTTGTCTTGTTTTGTGAAGGGGCGCCCAAGCCTTTGGCGCCTCAGTTACTTTATGGCGCCTAGGGAATGGGCGCCTAGGTTGGAATCTTAGGGCACAGACCTCAAAGATTCTTTGATTCCCTGGCGCTTGTGTATTCTTTTCAATCTTTTCTCTGCGTGCTGGATTCCTTCAACTGCATGCGTGGTCAAGTTTGTACAAACAATTACCAAATTATCAATGCATTGACCAACTTACCAATGACCAACTATTTATGTTGTGCAGTTGAACAACTTAGCAATGCATTCAATTTCAATTCCATTCAACACAATGTCTTCCACACAACATTATATGACCAGTGCACATTTCGAAGGTGAAATATTTGATCATCAGTTGTTCGGTTTTTGTTTCCGAAACACAGAGGTGACTCCGTTTATACTAAATCGGCGATCAAAATTTTCACATCTGAAACAAAGAATAGAAAAGAAATTGCAGTGCAATAATATGGGTCAGATCATCTATAAAAATCCAGTTTGTTTTATAGAAAACCAGGTAAAATTTTATCAAAAGAAGATTCGAGATGATGATGATGTTCAGCATATGTTTGGCAGTCACGAACATTCCGGTTACAACAATATAGAGTTGTATATATTACCACATCAACAACACGAGTGTTTTGTGAGACTGATGACGAACAAGCTGAGGTGAATGTTCTAGACGATGAAGAAGAGGAACCTGAGATCATGGTTGATTCGATGGTGAACGCTGAAGAGGAAGAGGAGCCAATACCAGCAAGTCTTGTATATTGCCCACCCCAACACATGACAAGGTTAAATTTGGTTTCAGATGAACCTTCGGCAGATGTATGGTACAATCCTTACGTGCAAATGCAAGGATCTCTGAAACAAGGAGACAAATTTCGCACAAAAGAGGAATGTGTAAAAGCCATTAAGAAATTCCACATACAACTAGCAACAGATTTCAGAGTAGACAGAACTAACGCATCAAGGTATAAAGTTTATTGTTCAAATGAGCACTTCCTTTTTAAGTTGTCAGCTTCGTACCGGAAGAGGAGCGAATCTTGGGAGATTGGATCAATGGGTCCAGATCACACATGCATGCTGATAAACCCAATGCAGGATCATCGTAAATTAAGCTCTCAGCTAATATGCGATGAAATATTGTCTGTTATTGGCGATAATCCGTCGTTAAAGGAATCTCGCATATTAGGGCAGAGTACGAGTACGCACCATCATATGGGAAGGCATGGATAGCTAGAACAAAAGCTGTTGAAAAAGTGTTTGGCAATTGGGAGGAATATTACAAGCAACTTCCAAAATACCCGTTGGCTCTAAAACACTATGCTCTTGGGAAAATTTTCAAGATGGAAAAATTGCCCGCATATACACCAGATGGTACGTGTGCTGTTGGAAATAGAATATTTCACCGTCTATTTTGGGCGTATCAACCGTGTATCATAGGTTTTTCTTTCTGTAAACCAATTATACAAATTGATGATACATGGTTGTATGGAAAATACAAAGGAACGTTACTGATGGCAGTGGCACAAGATGGGAACAACAATATTTTTTCGATCGCCTTTGCCCTAGTTGAAGGGGAGACTACTGAGGGATGGAGTTTTTTCCTAAGAAATCTCCGATTGCACGTTGCACCTCAGCCTTACTTGTGTTTGATCTCTGATAGACACCCCTCAATCATTAGTGCATATAATAACATTGACAATGGCTGGCAAAATCCTCATTCGGCGCATGTGTTTTGTATTAGACATATTGCTCAGAATTTCATGCGGGAAATCAAAGATCAGATGTTGCGTAAGAAGGTTGTCAATGCAGGTTACGCATTAACAGAACCTTTTTTCAAACACTACCGCGAGGAAATAAGATTGTCGAACGAAGATGCGGTTCGGTGGATCGATAGTATTTCGTTGGAGAAGTGGACTAGGGCATACGCAAGCAGACAACGTTGGGGCCACATGACAACAAATCTTGTGGAATCAATGAACTCCGTCTTCAAAGGAATTCGTAACCTACCAATAATTGCTTTGGTGCAAGCTACATATTTCAGGCTAGGGCCTTTTTTGAAACCAGACGCTCAAAGTGGAGTTCCGTGTTGTAATCTGGACAGTTGTTCAGTGATGCTTCAATGAAATTCATCAGACATGGAGCTGCCAAAGCAAACACACACGTGGTTACGGTATTTGACTGAACTAAAGGTTGGTTTAGTGTTGCCGAGTCCATGGATCACAATGAGGGCATGCCAATGAGACAGTACAGAGTCAAATTAGATAGAGGTTAGTGCGACTGTGGAAGGTTCCAAGCCTTTTGTACCCCCTGCTCCCATATCATTGCGGCATGCTCAAAGGTTCGAAGGGATCCATCCTACTTGCTATCTGAAGTTTACAAAGTCGCCAGCCTTTCAAATGTTTATAAAATTAGTTTTTCGGTAGTGGCAAAAGAGGATTATTGGCCAGAATATCAAGGGGACATCGTGTGGCACAACGAAGTTATGCGAAGGAAGAAAAAGGGTCGCCCTAACAGCACCCGGATTCAAACCGAAATCGATACGGCGAACAAAATGGTTAGACTATGTAGTTCATGTCGTCAACTAGGTCACAATCGTAATAACTGTCATAGTGTTGGAACGAGCATAACCAGATAAATTCAAATGTACCTTTGTTGCTATATATGGAAACTTAAATTTATTTCAAAGTACCTCTGTTGCAATATATGGATAATTAATTTTACTTCATAGTAGACGTCTGTGACGAAAAGACAGTTGTTCATAAAAAATAACACAAACAATTAAAACAACTAGAATATAAAAACTATGCGATTACAACCATCAAAATAATTTTGAACATGTACTGCATCATCCTACGAGCGTCTTGGTCGGTTTTAATATCCACTCATTCACGCACTTCTCCGTTTTGGTTGAACGTGGACACAAGCCATTGTATTCTTCTAATCCGTTCACCCTCTCCAATTTCTCCCTCTAACCAACTGTACAACGTCCGATTAAGACGTTCAAACGTATCTGTGTTCCAAAGTCGAACCTGTATCGGAGTCGCAACGGCAAAAAATATTACATCAGCATTTCGTTTCTGAATGTATGCAGACATTGTTGAAACAAAGAAAATTAAAATCAATGGTTGAACTAGACTAGGAGATGAATTTGAGTGAAAATAATTGTATGCATGGGGATGGTATTTATAGAGACGGAAGATGAATTGGACAAAATACGTAGGCGCCAATTGAATTGGCACCCACATGACACACACGCACACACACACACACACACACACACACACACACACACACACACACACAGACGCCACAAAAATTAGCGCCTTGCACACAAACACACACAGGCGCCATTGCCTCTGGCGCCTCCTCTTGGAGGGCCATGCAGGCGCCATATGTAACAACCCAATTTTTAGTATTGTTTCTTATATTATTATTATTATATTTTATTTATTTATTTGGAGCGTTAAGTAATTAATTGATTGTTAGGTAGTATAATAATTGATTATATTAATTAATTTGGTGTGTTAATTAATTATTTAGTTGATATGAGATATATTTAAATAATTATATTAATTAACTTAGTGTGTATGTTGGGTTGGTTTAAATTATTTGAATTAAATAGAGATATTTAAATATTAGGTTTTATTGGGCCTATTAATTAAATTAGATGTATTATGCTTTAAGCCCAAATAGAATACTATTATAAATAGTAAGAGGAGAGGGAGAATATGATTCATTTGATCATTTGACAAAAATAGAGAAAGAGAAGAGGAAAAGTAAGGAGAAAAGGGGAAGAACAAAAGAGAAGCTAGGGTTTCCATCAAATTGAAGAGGTAAGGGGGGAATCCTTATTATTATGGGTTAGTATGATTGGGTCAATGGGTAGAAACATGTGTAGGTTGAATTCCTTAAATTGCATGGTTTTGGAATTGTTAGGTATTGATGAATATTCTCGATTTGTGGTGATTGGATTGTGTTAAAACTGTAAATTAATGTTATATTGTATGAGTCATAATTTTCTGAACGTGTAGCTTTTTACGGAATCGAAATCGGAGGTTCGAAGGTCCTCCAACGATGAAAAACATAGAAAATTCTGATTCTGTTTTACGTTAACCGGTTACCCACCGAGCGTTAACCGGTTACTTGCTTAAAAATCTGTGATTCTGTTTTTGTGTTAACCGGTTACCCACTGAGTGTTAACCTGTTACTTGCTTAAAAATCTATTGATTCTGTTTTTGTGTTAACCGGTTACCCACCGAGCGTTAACCGGTTACTTGCTTGAAAATCTGCGCAGGAATTTATTTCTTTTTTATGTTAACCGGTTACTCACCGAGCGTTAACCGGTTACTTGCTCTGTTTTGTTTTAACCGGTTACTCACCAAGCGTTAACCGGTTGCCACTGTTTGAAAAATGAAAAATTGAGATTTTAAAAGTTGTATTCATTGGTATGAAATCTAATTGTGTGTATTTGATAATTAGCCTATATTTGTGGATGATATATTGTTATGAATGTGTATGTGTACCATTGGTGGATAATTCATAGAGTTGAATTATGTTGATATGTGGAATGTTAAGATGGTAGAGATGATCTTAATTGCATATGTGTTGATATGTGTGCATTCATTCATGGCATAGTCGGCTTCATAATGAAAGCGGTGAAACGGTGGGTTCACATGGTAGCACACGTTGATCCTTAATTGGAAATAGGCGTGGTAGATGGAGCACACGTAGATCCTTAATTGGAAATAGGCGTGGTAGATGTAGCACACGTTGATCCTTAATTGGAAATAGGCGTGGTAGTAGACGGTGATCTTTAATTGGAAATAGACGTAGCACACGTTGATCCTTAATTGGAAGTAGGCGTGGTAGTGGCTTTGATCTTGTCCGGATCGGAAGCGTGGCTTGGATTCTAGATATTGAATCGGAAAGCGGTGAAACGTTGGGTTCACATTGAGGTACCACATGCATAGAGTCACATGTCTTGCATTGAGTCACATTAGAGTTATGTGATAATTGAATGTATGTATTGATGTGATTGTGATGTGTGTTTGAGATATGGTAATTGAATTTGGTGATGTTTGGATGCATAACTTGGTGAAATATGTGATTATGTGATAATTGTGGTTATGTGTATATTTGAGAATATAGCATTGAATTTTAATATTAACTCCTTGAGTTTTGATGTATGTTTGAAACATATGAAATAAATGTGGATTAATGTTATTGACATGATGATACGAGGTGTGATGAATTTCGTTAATTGTTGATTTAATCATTGTGCCTGATTATACTTTTTCATAATGATTTGAATTCTCACCCTTTCTGTTTGAATGTTACCTTTACATGGGTATCGTGCAGATACTCCAGAGTAGTATTGCTGAAGTAAGTGGACGGTAGCTCGCTCGAGATTAGCCGGAGAGTTTTCGTATTTTAGTTTGAAGACTAGGTAATGAGTCAATGCTCTGGTCATGTAACATTGGGTAGATTAGTAGTATTGAACTCATATCTTATTTGGATATGCATTATGTTATTACTTGATTTATTTTATCTTGAGGTGATTATTGAGAGATGATCTTGGTATGGGACATGGATCATGTTATGAAATACATGAGTATTCATTATTTTCCGCTGCGAACGCATATTCTTGGATATTCATGATAATTGAAATGTGTTATTTTATATGACCAGGTGTATTGTATATCGATGATGAATGATGTTGGTTTTTGAAAGCTTTTAGTTTTTGAAAACGTCGATGTGATGCCCTTTTATTTATATGCGTGCTTATTTACTCTGATTATATGTTAAGTATTTTGGGGTAGAAAAAGGGGTGTTACATTAGTGGTATCAGAGTCTGGTCGACCAGTTGGTCAATAGTCGTTAGGGTTTTCCATTCCGTGGTATTTGATTTGTGTATCTGACACAATCGATACTGTTTGTTCGGGCTATTCAGGACGATGGTTGCAGGCAGGAATGACGATGCAATTGCTGAGGCGCAGAGGATGTTGGCTGAATCCATGGGTCAGATCCATCAAGCGAATGCTGGTAACCGAAACGGAGATGATGATGAATTTCGTGCTTTGGGGAGATTCCAGCGGAACAATCCTCTTGTTTTTGAGGGTGAGCATGCACCTGAGAAAGCTCAAGCTTGGCTGAAGGCAATTGAGAAGATCTTCAGAGTCATGAACTGTACAGATGCTCAGAAGGTGCAGTTTGGTACCCATATGCTTGAGAAGGAAGCTGAAGATTGGTGGAATAACACTCTTCAGAGGTTCGAAGAAGACATCATTGAGGTTACTTGGGCTCTTTTCCATGATGTCTTATTGGAGAACTATTTTCCGGAAGATTGTCGTGGGAAGAAAGAGGTGGAGTTCCTAGAATTGAAGCAAGGAAATGGTACTGTTGCGGAATATGCTGCTAGATTTCAGGAGCTTACCATGTATTGTCCTCATTACAATACTGCTAATGCTGAGAGATCTAAATGCTTGAAGTTTGTGAATGGCTTGAGACATGATATCAAGAAGGCCATTGGTTACCAACAGATTACTCGTTTTGCGGAGTTGGTTAACAAGAGTCGGATTTATGATGAGGATAGTAGGGAGAGTGCTTCTGTCTACAAGAGTTTGAAGGGGAAAAACCAAGATCGTGGGAAACCGTATGATGACAGAAGGAGACAATCTGGTTTTGGCAAGAAGCCAAGTGGGGGAGGATCTTCTACTCCACTTAAGTGTTTCAAATGTGGCGTTGAAGGTCATCGTGCTATGGATTGTAGTAGGGATCCTGTGACGTGTTTCAATTGTGGCAAGAGTGGTCACAGAGCAAACCAGTGTGGAGTTGGTTCGAGCGTGACTTGTTTCAATTATGGTGAGAAAGGTCACATTAGTACCAAATGTGATAAGCCGAAGAAGGAGCAAGCGAAAGGAAAGGTGTTTGCATTGTCTGGTGCGGAGGCCACTACCGATGATAGGCTAATCCAAGGTACGTGCTTTATTAATGGTACACCTTTGATTGCCATTATTGATACCGGTGCAACACATTCTTTCATTTCTTTGGATTGTGCTAAGATATTGAATCTTATATTATCTGATATGCGTAGAAGTATGGTTATTGATACACCTGTTATGGGTTCTGTTTCTACTTCCTATGCGTGTTTGAATTGTCCGTTGAGTATCTTTGGTAGGGATTTTGGAATTGATTTAGTTTGTCTTCCTTTAGAGCAACTTGATGTGATTTTGGGTATGAATTGGTTAGAAGTTAATCGGGTGTATATCAACTGTTTCGAGAAGACGGTTATTTTTCCTGAGGTTGGTGCTCAGGAAGATTGGTGTGTGTCTGCTAAGCAAGTTGATGAATCGGTGCAAGATGGTGCAGAGTTGTTTATGTTGTTGGCAACTTTGGATATTCGTGAGAAGAAGACGATTGAAGAATTGCCAATAGTTTGTGAGTTTGCGGAGGTATTTCCGGAAGATATAAGTGATTTACCGCCGGAACGTGAGGTTGAGTTTTCGATTGATTTAGTCCCTAGAACTAGTCCTGTATCGATGGCTCCCTATAGAATGTCTGCTTCTGAGTTGAAAGAGTTGAAGAGTCAACTTGAAGACTTACTCGAGAAGAGGTTTATTCGTCCTAGTGTGTCGCCGTGGGGTGCACCTGTTCTGTTGGTCAAGAAGAAAGAAGGTTCTATGAGATTATGTGTTGATTATAGACAACTGAATAAAGTGACGATTAAGAACAAGTATCCACTTCCGAGGATTGACGATCTGATGGATCAGCTGGTTGGAGCTTGTGTGTTTAGCAAAATTGGTTTGAGGTCTGGGTATCATCAGATTCGTGTAAAGGCTGAGGATATACAAAAGACTGCTTTTAGGACAAGGTACAATCACTACGAGTACTCCGTGATGCCTTTCGGTGTGACTAATGCACCTGGTGTATTTATGGAGTATATGAATAGAAATTTTCATGATTATCTGGATAAGTTTGTTGTTGTGTTCATCGATGATATATTGATTTATTCCAAGAGTAAAGAGAATCATGCCGAGCATTTGAAGGTTGTGTTATCGGTGTTGAAAGAGAGGAAGTTGTTTGCTAAGCTCTCTAAATGTGAGTTTTGGTTGAGTGAAGTAAGTTTTCTTAGACATGTGATTTTGAGTGGTGGTATTTCTGTGGATCCTACGAAGATTGAGGCTGTATCTTAGTGGGATGCTCCTAAGTTTGTTGCTGAGATTCAAAGTTTCCTTGGTTTGGCTGGTTATTATAGGAAGTTCATTGAAGGATTTTCTAAGTTGTCGTCACCATTGACGCAGTTGACTAGGAAAGGTCAAGCTTTCATTTGGACTTCGTAGTGTGAAGGGAATTTTCAAGAGCTTAAGAGAAGATTGACTACGGCTCCTATTTTGATTTTACCGGATCCGTTAGAAACTTTCGTTGTGTATTGTGATGCTTCTTTGTATGGTTTGGGAGGTGTTTTGATGCAAAAAGGGCAAGTGGTAGCTTATGCTTCAAGGAAACTTAAAGTTCATGAGAGGAATTATCCGACGCATGATTTAGAGTTGGCCGCCGTTGTGTTTGTGTTGAAGCTTTGGAGACATTATTTGTTTGGATCGAGATTTGATGTGTTTAGTGATCACAAGAGTTTGAAGTACTTGTTCGATCAGAAAGAATTGAATATGAGGCAAAGGAGATGGTTGGAATTCTTGAAAGATTATGATTTTGGTTTGAATTATCATCCTAGAAAGGAGAATGTTGTAGCTGATGCATTGAGTAGGAAGTCATTGCACATGTCTATGTTGATGATTCGAGAGTTTGAATTGTTGGAGCAATTTAGAGATTTGAGTTTGGTTTGTGAAGCGACGTCTTCGTGTGTTAAGCTTGGTATGTTGAAGCTTACGTGTGGCATTCTTGACGAAATTAGAGAAGGTCAGAAGTCAGATTTGAAATTAGTCGATGTTATGACATTGATTAATCAAGACAAAGGTGGTGAATTTAGGATTGATGAGAATGGTATCATGAGGTGTCGCGATCGAGTTTGTGTTCTGGATGTTGCGGATTTGAGAAAGAGGATTCTTGAGGAAGGGCATAGAAGTGGTTTGAGTATTCATCCTGGTGCTACTAAAATGTATCAAGACTTGGGAAAGATGTTTTGGTGGCAAGGTATGAAGAAGGATGTAGCGGAATTTGTGTATTCATGTTTGACTTGTCAAAAGTCAAAGATTGAACATCAAAAGCCGTCTGGTTTGATGCAACCGTTATCTATTCCCGAGTGGAAGTGGGATAGTATCTCTATGGATTTTGTTTCGGATTTGCCGAGAACATCGAGTAATTGTGAGGCGATTTGGGTCATTGTGGACAGGTTGACGGAATGTGCTCATTTTATTCCGATGAGGATGGACTATTTGATGGAGAGACTTGCTAAGTTGTACATCGAAAGGATTGTGTGTTCGCATGGTATTCCGTCGAGCATTATTTCGGATAGAGATCCGAGGTTCACTTCGAGATTTTAGGAAGGTTTGCAAAGTGCTTTGGGTACGAAGTTGCGTTTGAGTTTGGCATATCATCCGCAAACTGATGGTCAAACGGAGAGGACTATTCAGTCACTTGGAGATCTTTTAAGGTCTTGTGTTTTGGAACAAGGAGGAACTTGGAATAATTTCTTGCCTTTGATCGAGTTTACGTATAACAACAGTTTCCATTCGAGTAATGGAACATCACCTTTTGAGGCTCTTTATGGTAGAAGGTGTAGAACTCCTTTATGTTGGTACGAATCGGGAGAGAGTGCTGTGGTTGGACCCGAGTTGATTCAAGAGACTACAGATAAGATTAAGATGATTCAAGAGAAGATGAAGGCTTCTCAGAGTCGTCAAAAGAGTTATCATGATAAGAGGAGGAAAGCTCTTGAGTTTGAGAAAGATGAGCATGTGTTTCTTCGAGTTACGCCAATAACAGGTGTTGGTAGAGCTTTGAAGTCGCGTAAGTTGACGCCGCATTTCATTGGTCCTTATTAGATTTCCGAGAGGGTAGGTGAAGTGGCATATCGGATTGCATTACCACTGTCACTTTCTAATCTTCATGATGTGTTCCATGTGTCTCAATTGAGAAGGTACATCGCGGATCCATCGCATGTTGTTCCATTAGATGATGTTCAAGTGAGGGATAATTTGACGGTCGATACATCACCTATGCGAATTGAAAATCGAGAAGTGAAGAAGCTTCGTGGTAAGGAGATTTCTTTGGTGAAAGTGATATGGGGCGGAGTCGCCAATGGCAATATTACTTGGGAACTCGAGGATAAGATGAAGGAATCGTATCCGGAGTTGTTCGTTTGAGGTAAATTTTTGAGGCCGAAAATCTTTTAAGTGGGGGAGAGTTGTAACAACCCAATTTTTAGTATTGTTTCTTATATTATTATTATTATATTTTATTTATTTATTTGGAGTGTTAAGTAATTACTTGGTTGTTAGGTAGTATAATAATTGATTATATTAATTAATTTGGTGTGTTAATTAATTATTTAGTTGATATGAGATATAATTAAATAATTATATTAATTAACTTAGTGTGTATGTTGGGTTGATTTAAATTATTTGAATTAAATAGTGATATTTAAATATTAGGTTTTATTGGGCCTATTAATTAAATTAGATGTATTATGCTTTCACTACGCCAAAAACTGGAATAGACAGCGCCCCTTAGAGGGCGCTTTATTACAAACGCGCACTCTAAAGTGAAGAGAAAAAATAAGGAGCATACTATTGGAATAGACAGCGCACTTTAGAGGGCGCTTTTGTAACAAAGCGCACTCTAAAGTGAAGCGAAAAAATAATGAGGAAATGGAGGGACACCAATAGAGGACGCTTTATTGAAAGCGACCTCTAAGGGTAACCTTAGAGGGCGCTTTTGAAAAAGCGCTCTCTATGTCCATGTACATTTCCAGTTTATAAGGCGCTTTTGGAAAGCCTTAGAGAGCGCTTTCAGAAGCGCCCTCTTAGGCCCCCTTTAGAGGGCTCTTTTGTAAAAAAGCGCCCTCTAAAGTGAAGTCAAAAAAAAATAATGAGGAAATGGAGGGACAACAATAGAGGGCGCTTTAGTGAAAGCGCCCTCTAAGGTTACCCTTAGAGGGCGCTTTTAAAAAAGCGCTCTCTAAGTCCATGTACATTTCCAGTTTAGAAGGCGCTTTTGGAAAGCCTTAGAGAGCGCTTTCAGAAGCGCCCTCTTAGGCCCCCTTTAGAGGGCGCTTTTTTTACAAAAGCGCCCTCTAAGGTCCCCTTTAGTAAACATTAAAATTATAACATATACTGCATGTCTCTTTATTTTCCCTTTCTACAAGCTATTTCGTTTACGTAACTGGGTTTTCTCTCTACTGCGTCCACCGTCTACTGCGATTACTCTCGTCCTCCGTTCGTTCTCCCTCCCTCACCGTCGTCGTCGCCGTCGCCTTTTTCTGCTGCTGCGTTCACGTCCACCGTCATTGTTCACTTCTTCTCCATCGTTACCGTCACCTTGAAGGTATTTCTCTTCTCCATCTTTACCGTTTACTTTCTTCATGTGTTTGATTAGGGCATTTTCTAAACTTAGTTTTACATTTTGTGCATTATGTTGATTAATGTTGTTTAGGGCAAACTGAGTTTTTTATTTCTGATTGAAAACTGATATCATTTGAAGTGTGTTTGAGCTTGTGCTTGGAAGTTTGATGATTATGGATGCAAGTTTGTTCATGTTCCAAACACCATAAGTTTGCATTGGTCTTTTGCATGCAGTAGGTGTGTGTGAGTTTGCATTGGTATTTTGCATGCAGTAGGTCTTTTGCATGAGAAATGGAAGGTATATGAATGTGTTGACGTATTGAATCATTGTCTTACTTGGGTCTTATTGAATCATTTCTATATTACAGATAAAATGGCTAACCAAGACGATACCCATGCCGCGAATGAATCACGTAATAATGTTGAAAAAGAAATCAAACGAGGATTGACTGTTATAAAGTCAATCATTCGTGCAAGAGACAAGGGTGTAAAATTTGAAGTGCATTGGAGTGCTGAAGACCAACTAATTGAGCCTAACGGTTCAATGTTGGCAAGTTACATTGGTTTTCGTGTTCGACAACATATTCCGATTACATGTGATAATTGGAGAAGTCCGGACTTGAAGGTTGGCAAGGAAAAAATATGGTCGGAGATACAGGTACTTACCATATATTGTTATATGTTTTTTTTGTTGACTATTTGTTAACCATATATTGTTATAATATGACTTTATAATAACACACTCCATTTGTATGTTTTTTAGAGATCCTTTCACATCGATGAAAGCCGGCAAAAATATTGTATTCAATTGGCCGGAAAAAGACTCCGAGGATTTCGATCCTTTTTGTGCAACAAATTTCTCAAGGATGAGGAAGGAAAATTTGTTGAAGGAGAACGTCCAATGAAGTATGCCGAGATTATTTCAGCCGATGAATGGGATAACTTTGTCGCCAAACGAAGAAACGAAAAATTCCATGTAATGTCTATTAATTATGGTATTATACAATTGTTAAGTTACTTGGTTCTAATATGCCTTAAACTTTTTTATCCAGGAAGTAAGCGACAAAAATAGGAAAAGGGCATCAAAACCCGCGTATCCGTACAAAAAAGGGCGTACGGGTTATGCATGGTTACAACAAAGAATTGTGAGTATATTCAAATGCTATGAGCTTATACATTGTCACAATATGTTATAATTGATGATCTTATAATCTAATTCAATGTGTAGCTAGCCGAGGAGAAAAGTGACGCAACATCTCTTCCGGAGCACGTATTATGGAAGGCTGCTCGGGTTGGGAAGGATGGGGCTGTCGTTGAAGCGGTCCAAAATGTTTATGACGAATGTGTAAGTATATGTAACATTATTTCTTTAATTATATCGAAAATTTTGTTAGACATATAATTCAATTTTAATCTCCTCTAATAATATTTCAGGAGACTTTATCCCAAACCGTACCTTCAACCGAGGTCCAGGATTGCAGGAGCGTACTTAGTCGAGTACTAAATGTTCCTGAGTATTCCGGTTGTGTGAGGGGTAAGGGTTTTGGTGTGACTCCGTCGTCATTTTATAAAAAACCAAAAACAAAAAATCCTACCAACAAAGAGGTGATGGAGACCTTGGCGGAGTTAAGGGCACAAGTACTCCAACTGCAAATCGAGAATGCAAGGTATAGAGAGGAAAGGTGCGCCTCCGAGGCAAAAGATACTAGTGACCGAGCTAGTATCAATTATCAACCGAAATTTCCCGAGGTAATTATATATGTTATTATGAAATTAAAATAACACTTTTTTACTTGACACATATACAAGTTAACAATAACATTTATTATTGGTTTAGGGCATTTCACCTTGTCAGCTGTATCTATCGTCACCAACTTATCGCATGGTTGGCAAGGGAAAAGTGCACAATACTTCGGGTGAATTACTTCACCATAATCCCCTCCCGGTGGGATTTATGAAAGTTTCGGTTGACCTCGTATTAGATACGGACGCCGTTCTACCATTACCTGACGTTGTTTCAGAGACAACGTTGATGCGAGATGCAGTCGGATCCTTTGTTGGTTGGCCGTCAGATCTAATTTTCCCTGATGCCGAGGTATATATGTTCTAAATGATTATGAATATTTAGTATTCACATTTCAATTCAGCTACAATTGTGATATTTAATCAATTATATGGTAATGTTAGACTCCTACAAGACCCACACATAAAGTTGGTAAAGGGATTTCAAGACGCATCGAGTCGGTTGCATCTCAAAAAGAGGTACAAATATATATACCCATTGAATTATATACGCAACGATTCTGTTGCATCACAAAAAGTCATGATTTATTTTATATGAATTTTTAGGTTCCCGGTCGAGAGTTGAAAAGCGCTGCTAAGGATATTCCAACGACGTCCGGGACAAAATCTCAAATTATGATGCGTCTTGAGAAAATGGTGGAGGAGTCCGATATTATGCATGGGGCCATTCGTACTATAAATTTTGATGAAGGTGTTTTCGGAGCTGCTCATTTCGAAATAATTGGAAAGGAGGACTTCCAACAACTTTTTGAACACACCGAATTGGGCATCGCTGTCATTCATACATACATATGGTACTCCGATCAATCTATAATTTACTTAGTTGAACAATTTATTTACACATTTCAATGAGTAGTCTAATGTTTATTATGTTTCTATTTAAGGTATATGTATGTAACATTGATGTGGGGAACTGAATTGTGTAACCGTTTCAATTTTATTGCTGCTTCCCGTATCAATGCAACGTTAATAACGAATAATCCAACATCCGTAAAGAATGATCTAGTCGATATATTCATGGCGGCCGGCGATAATACTACACCCAGTTTGTATTTTTTACCGTTTAATTCTGGCAACGGGTTAGATTTTCTTTCTAATAATTTCATTCTAATCTATGTATATCTTTTACGTAGAAAATTTTCATTCATCTAAATTTTTTTTTTATTTTACAGTGGTCACTGGGTGTTGGTTGCTATGGATCTTTCGAGACTAATAGTGTATTATCTCGATTCTTTATCGGGTGATTGGAGTAAATATCCGAATATGAAGAAGACGGTTGACGCGTAAGTGAAATTCCCCTAAATATTCGTGTGTATTTGTATATTTAATTATGTCTGTCAGATTGATCTCAATATACGTTTTTATTTTGTTAGGGCAATAATAAAATTTAGATTGAAAAAGAAATACCGCAATAGGAAGGACATTACCTGGATCAGAGTTCAGGTATATATTAAGTATCTTATTTTTGCTTATAATAGTGTTTGTTTTTTTGCTTATAATAGTGTTTGTAAGAAATTAACTATATATATATTGTTTGTTTTTCTGTGTAGTGTCCTCAGCAAAATAATTCGGTCGATTGCGGATTTTTTGTATTGAGATTTATGAGAGACATCATTGCGTTGAATCGTATAGACATCCCAAAAATGGTATGGAATAATAACTTAGGGTTTATTTTAATATTATCGAATATTTCATCTAATTTGTTACTAAATCATGAATATGTTTTATTCTCTTAATTGTAGTACTTTGAGGAATACAAAACTTACTCAAGAGCAAATTTGGATGAAATCAAGGATGAATTGTGTCAATTCATTGTTGATCAAAGAATCATATAGCTAGGTTGTATATTGTTGTACATATATGTATGGAATGTTGTTGTTGTATGCTGTTGTTGTATATATGTTGTATATTGTTGTTGTAATTTTACTAAATCATGAATATGTTGTTGTATATTGTTGATCAAAGAATCATATATTAATGTTGTATATATGGAGGATTAATGTTGTATATAAATGGATTCATGTTGTATATATCAATGGATTAATGGTGTATAACATTGGATTAAAGGATGAAATCAATATGAATTTTACACTTTTGCAGCATGCGAACAGGTTACCAATTAAATATCCACTGTTTTTCAAACAATTTTTTTTAAAATAACTAACACTTTAGAGGGCGCTTTGTCCAGAAAGCGCCCTCTAAACACTTTACATTGACAACTTTAGAGGGCGCTTTCTCCTGAAAGCGCCCTCTAAACACTTTACATTGACAACTTTAGAGGGCGCTTTTTCCTGAAAGCGCCCTCTAAACACTTTACATTGACAACTTTAGAGGGCGCTTATTCCTGAAAGCGCCCTCTAAACCCTTAAAAGTTTCCACTTTAGAGGGCGCTTTCCAGTAAAAACGCCCTCTAAACCCTTAAATGTTTCCACTTTAGAGGGCGCTTTTTTTAAAAAGCGCCCTCTAAAGTGGCCCTTAAAGGGCTTAAAGAGCCACTTTAGACAGCGCTTTCACTAGGAAAAAAAGCGCTGTCTTTACCTATGCCAGCGCCAGATTAGAGGGCGCTTTAAAGCGCTGTTATAGGCCAAAAAAAGCGCCCTCTTTTCCCTTATTTGGCGTAGTGTTTAAACCCAAATAGAATACTAATATAAATAGTAAGAGGAGAGGGAGAATATGATTCATTTGATCATTTGACAAAAATAGAGAAAGAGAAGAGGAAAAGTAAGGAGAAGACGGGAAGAACAAAAGAGAAGCTAGGGTTTCCATCAAATTGAAGACGTAAGGGGGGAATCCTTATTATTATGGGTTAGTATGATTGGGTCAATGGGTAGAAACATGTGTAGGTTGAAATCCTTAAATTGCATGGTTTTGGAATTGTTAGGTATTGATGAATATTCTCGATTTTTGGTGATTGGATTGTGTTAAAATTGTAAACTAATGTTATATTGTATGAGTCATAATTTTCTGAACGTGTAGCTTTTTACGGAATCGAAATCGGAGGTCCGAAGGTCCTCAAACGATGAAAAACATAGAAAATTCTGATTCTGTTTTACGTTAACCGGTTACCCACCGAGCGTTAACCGGTTACTTGCTTAAAAATATGTGATTTTGTTTTTGTGTTAACCGGTTACCCACCGAGCGTTAACCTGTTACTTGCTTAAAAATCTGTTGATTCTGTTTTTGTGTTAACTGGTTACCCACCGAGCGTTAACCGGTTACTTGCTTGAAAATCTGCGCAGGAATTTGTTTCTGTTTTATGTTAACCGGTTACTCACCGAGCGTTAACCGGTTACCTGCTCTGTTTTGTGTTAATCGGATACTCACCAAGCATTAACCGGTTACCACTATTTGAAAAATGAAAAATTGAGATTTTAAAAGTTGTATTCATTGGAATGAAATCTAATTATGTGTATTTGATAATTAGCCTATATTTGTGAATGATATATTGTTATGAATGTGTATATGTACCATTGGTGGATAATTCATAGAGTTGAATTATGTTGATATGTGGAATGTTAAGATGGTAAAGATGATCTTAATTGCATATGTGTTGGTATGTGTGCATTCATTCATGGCATGGTTGGCTTCATAGTGGAAGCGGTGAAACTGTGGGTTCACATGGTAGCACACGTTGATCCTTAATTGGAAATATGCGTGGTAGATGTAGCACACGTTGATCCTTAATTGGAAATAGGCGTGGTAGATGTAGCACACGTTGATCCTTAATTGGAAATATGCGTGGTAGTAGACGGTGATCCTTAATTGGAAATAGACGTAGCACACGTTGATCCTTAATTGGAAATAGGCGTGGTAGTGGCTTTGATCTTGTCCGGATCGGAAGCGTGGCTTGGATTTTAGATATTGAATCGGAAAGCGGTGAAACGTTGGGTTCACATTGAGGTACCGCATGCATAGAGTCACATGTCTTGCATTGAGTCACATTAGAGTTATGTGATAATTGAATGTATGTATTTATGTGATTGTGATGTGTGTTCGAGATATGGTAATTGAATTTGGTGATGTTTGGATGCATAACTTGGTGAAATATGTGATTATGTGATAATTGTGGTTATGTGTATATTTGAGAATATAGCATTGAATTTTAATATTAACTCCTTGAGTTTTGATGTATGTTTGAAACATATGAAATAAATGTGGATTAATGTTATTGACATGATGATACGAGGTGTGATGAATTTCGTTAATTGTTGATTTAATCATTGTGCCTGATTATACTTTTTCATAATGATTTGAATTCTCACCCTTTCTGTTTGAATGTTACCTTTACATGGGCATCGTGCAGATACTCCAGAGTAGTATTGCTGAAGTAAGTGGACGGTAGCTCGCTCGAGATTAGCCGGAGAGTTTCCGTATTTTAGTTTGAAGACGAGGTAATGAGTCAATGCTCTGGTCATGTAACACTGGGTAGATTAGTAGTATTGAACTCATATCTTATTTGGATATGCATTATGTTATTACTTGGTTTATTTTATCTTGAGGTGATTATTGAGAGATGATCATGGTATGGGACATGGATCATGTTCTGAAATACATGAGTATTCATTATTTTCCGCTGCGAACGCATATTCTTGGATATTCATGATAATTGAAATGTGTTATTTTATATGACCAGGTGTATTGTATATCGATGATGAATGATGTTGGTTTTTGAAAGTTTTTAGTTTTTGAAAACGTCGATGTGAGGCCCTTATGTTTATACGCGTGCTTATTTACTCTGATTATATGTTAAGTATTTTGGGGTAGAAAAAAGGGTGTTACACCATACACATTGGCGCCTCTTCATGAGGCCCAATGCATGTGCGCCAATGCATCTGGCGCCTCTTCTTACTAATTCTCTCTTGGATTATCCGAATAAGATATCGATGTCTATAAAATCTCTAAAGACGAATAATAACAATAAAAAAAATAAAAAATACTATAATGCCGCCAACTGCAATCAAGTAGATGTAGAAAGGAGGATTTGAGGATTTGCTCGTGAAAAAACAAAAGAATTTAACTTAAATATAAAAGTGAATTCTATTGAATTGTAGAAGTATAAATATAAAATTAAAATTATAACGTAAATATCTCTGTTAACGCCCATGCTAAAGTTGAAGGAAAAAATCTGCAAAATTAATAATCAACCTATTATAAATATGGAAATATTTGACACATATGTGGTGGAGGAAATTAAGTATTTATAACTAGGGCTGGACAAGAAACCGTCAACCGGCCCAGTCTGCAAAAACCGAAAAATAAAAACCAAAAAGTGCAGTTTCAAACGGGCCAGCGGTTTGACAAGCCCAACAGTGCGGCCTGTGGTGGATTGTAATGGGCGGTTCGGTTTATGGAGAAGCAACTGGCGGTACCCATACCCGCCCAATCCAGCTGAGTATATTTTCCAATACGTAGCCGTTTTATTTCTCCCACATAAGCGATGAAAAACTCTAGCGAAGAACCTGTTGCTCTGAAAATTATAGATAAAAGAGTTTTTCGTTGTTTATTTGTTTTTATGAAACTTGCGCCATTGTTGCTATCTGTAAGAACTCCTTCGCAATCTCAGTAACTCATATTCTTTATCTCCAACTCTCATTGTATGGCGTTGTTATTCTGTTTTAATCACTGTAATTGATGATCCACATTCATCTTGACTTGTTTTTATTTTCCCCTCTTTTGGTATGTTCCTGATAAATGAATTTCTTATATGTTATTGTGTTTGATAAACTTTGTTTCATTTTATTTTTTGAATTGTGTTGCTCTATCTTCACTATTTTGTAATAGCTAATCATTATTAAATGCTTTTATAAGTTACTGATTTACTTTTTCTTAGAACCAAACGGGTTTGTAAATAATTGGACTGCTTTACTATAGAAGTTCATATATATAATTATTTGCATCTTTTGTAGCAAGACCAATTTGCTATCAACATTCATTCAGCCTATCAATTTTACTGAGCAAGAAGAATTTGAATACTAAGCTATTGTATCGGCTGTTTTTGAGGTCAAGCAAGTGGATAGTATTGCATCCCATTCAAAATTTGACTTGATTACTTCTGTAGATGCTAACATCAATAATAAGGTTTTTAGCTAACCAACTTATGTTTCTTACGCATGTCAATAATAGTAGTTTGGCTCATATTTAAGTCATGTAATGGTCAATCGGTCAATGTCATTGTTGAGTGAGAGAATTTCTTAGTTTCTTCTTTGTATGAATCGCTTAGTAAGTTCAATTTATGTATACTAATGTAAATGTATGGACTTGTGCATCAGGCCATCAACTTAGGTTTTTTGAGATACATTCAGTTTGTTATGTGCAATTTTTTCCCGTTATCACGAGTTGATGTAGAATTGCGTGTGTTGTTGTTTTAATTGGATGATTGGATCATCTCTACATTAGGTCTATTTTGAGTTATCATTATTCTGAATAGTTTATGAGCTTTACTGTTTTATCCCCTAATCTGAAACATATCTACTGATTCAATCTGTTGCACGGTGTGGTACAATTTATTGATATGCGAATAAATCCATTTTGTTTTGCAGAGTGTCAGCAATCATTTAGCACTGTCATGGTGTGGTGGGGGCCCTGACTGCAACAGTACTTTCCACTGCATCACAGTTTATTGTTGCAACCACGAATAGTGGGAATAGAGATGTGATAGTGCTCCCTCATCTATTCCTATTTTGACTTAACCTCCATTGTATAGAATAATGGCCATCCCGTTTTTCTGCTATATCGTTTTTGTGGATGATCTGCTCTGCTATCTGGGATTGTTAACATATGCTACATATTATCTTATTTTGTGTTCAATGTTTCCATTTTTATCACCTACTTATTTTATTCATTTTATATGGCTACCAAAATATATCAAATTGCTTGTATTCATCCAGGTTGCCACTGGACAAATTGCCAGCACTGGAATGGCCCTTCTAAGCTATGTTCAGAAGGTATCTGATAAGGTGAGTCAATCATGACATAGTAGATTTGTGCTTTTCTTAGTCCTTTTTATTTCTTAAATTGAATTTTCCTTGCAGGTTTCTCTGGCTACTGATAAGGTGAGTCAATCATGACATAGTAGGTTTGACTATTGGAGAATAAAATAGCATGACTAGAGTTGTATTTCCTTTTTCATTAGCCAGCCTAGCCTAGCAAATTTTCTTGCTTCATTTTACTTGTTGGAGATTTTTCTTTTTGGGAAAAAGAAAACACAGGAGGAATATATCATTTGTGTCGGCAAACATCATTTAATCTACAAGTTGGCCTAAAAATACTTCAAATTTGTTGCCATATTTTCCCTGGAGGGAGATGTAGAGTGATAATAGATGACCATGCATATTATAAGATTCATTTCAACATAATGCTCATGTTTGCTAATATCTTTCGATTTCTTAAGAGCGATGACTTAAAAAAGTCCTTGCATAATTTGGTGATTATGTTTACCATTTGGATGTTTTCACAGATTCATACTAATCAAACTTAATAAAGCGATTTGGATGTTTTTGCAGATTCATATTATGTAGAAATAATCAAGTTAATAAAGCGATTAATACTGATATCTAGTATTCATAAGAAGGCTCTAGATACCACTCAAATAAGCTGATTAAGCACATGCTCTTGTTGAAATTCGGATCCATAATATATTGAATGGAAAATGTTGTGGACTCTATATACATACATATATATAAATAAAAGAGCACTAAGATCCATCAAAAACTTTTCTATATCTTTTGAATATTCATACAACTCAACAAAAACTCAAATGAATTCCATCAAATCCTATAATATATTACACCTTTTTATTTTCTAAACAACTTTTTATTATATTACACCTTTTTATTTTCTAAACAACATTTCTATATCTTTTGAATATTCATACAACTCAACAAAAACTCAAATGAATTCCATCAAATCCTATAATATATTCCATATTTATATTATATAAAAAATATAATTGAAACAATTTAATTCAAATATATTAAAAAATTATACTTTTAATATATATATATATATATATATATATATATATATATATATATATATATATATATATATATATATATATATATATATATATATATATATATATATATTAAAAGAACTTAAAATAAATTACTAGTACAAAATACAAAAAATATTATATTAAAAATATTTTTCAATAATTGTTATTCTTCTACCCATAATGTTTTCATATATGTTTTATCAAGTTGATTGATTTAGTAAATGCCAATTGTTTTTCTTTATACCGAATATTGAATTATAGAGGTAATTCTAAAAGAAAAACAACTTGTTTCGTTTTGTCTGGTTGACAAGATATCGAACGTATACTTTTTTTTTATATTTTTATTTATTTTAATATGTTTTTTGTTTTCAATTTTAATTAAGATTCCATATATTTATATATGTTTTTATGAAATCTATAACATTAATTTTGTTTTTTAATTCACATGTTCAATTATAAACAATTTAATGAATGGAATGACTAGTGTTTACATCCTCTAATACAAGTGTAAATGTTTAAACGGAAAGTAGTTAGCATTTATATTCTCGTCGATAAATTAATATTTATCTATTATATTTATTTTACACTATCAATAAACCAAAATTATCCAGTAAATATGTGTTAATGTAATATTTACATATAATAAATAAAAATGGTTCATAACATGACTTTCAAGGTACTTATATTAAAAGTAAAATATTACGAATATATAATTTAATAAACATAATATTAATTAATTTTATATATTATTATATTCATTCTCAAACACTAGAACACTTTTTTTTACCATAATATAAATTCTTTTACATTAATATTAAATATAAAATATTACATTAATATACTCAAATCTTTGCCCTACAAATGGGGCAGGTAAGAGCCATTTTTAATAAATATTGGGGCAGACAATTTTTATGAAATGCATGCCCGCATGGTAAAGTATGAATTATTTCTCCATCTTCAAACTCGTACACACATATCATACACTGATTTTCAGTGTGTTGGAGCGGGATGGATGAGTCAAACGTTGACTCATTGATTCTCTCTTGGATGATCCGAACAAGATATCGGTGTCTATAAAATCTCCAAACACGAGTAATAATAATAAGAAAAATAAAAAATATTATTAAAGTAGCAATTCCTATCAAGATGGCGTAGAAAGGATAATTTTGTGTTCCTGAAAAAGTAAAAGAATTTAACTTAAATATAAAAGACAATTCTATTGAATTGTAGAAACATAAATAAAAAATTACAATTATAACGAAAATACCTGCCATGCTAAAATTGACGGAAAGAAATCTGCAACAATAAATAATTTGGCATTAAATATATATATCAACATATTATAAATATTAAGGGTGACAAATATTTGATACATGTGTGGTGGACGAAATTAAGTATGTATAACCAGACAATCTTAAACCTTACATTGGTATCTTCAAAGAATATGTTGGAGTGAGGTCGGCGAAATTAATGAAAAATATGAAAGTGTAATGTTTCGCAACCAACTATAACAAATTAGATGTGAAAATAGCTTGGGAGACAGTATGTAGAAAATATAATGATATTATGCTTACAAAGTTGTAAGTTGCATGATGATGAATGGTGTAATGGACTAGTTTTATAGCAAATTGGCTTACCGTATTTCACTAAATTTCTTTATAGGATTATTTGTTTTAAAAATTTAATTATGCTATTATGAGACATTTTTATCACATGAATTATTTTTCCATTATTTTCAATCTTTTTACTCAAATGCAAAACAAGTTACTTTCATAAAAATAAATAGATTTTGAGAATACATGCTAATAGCTAGCAACAAACACATTGAAGAACTTATACACAATTTTGTTCATTATAATTTTGTTCATTCATTATAATTTTGTTCATTAATAGAGCTTGTAGACTATAATCAACACCTACAAAATAATAGGAAATTATCTTAACAATTGGGAAAGACTATATAATACATAATGATTTAGGATCTTTCATCTTTGAGAAAAATAATTATATTTTTTTGTCAGTTAAAAAAATATACATATTTATGTATTTTTACGTGTCTCGTGCTACTTTATATAATTTTATTTAATTATCAATAAAATCTTAAATTCTATGTGATCACTTATGTCACTAATAGTGATTAAGTGATATATCATTTAAATTGATTGAATAATATTCTAAAAGTCAACTGCTTATAACTATAAATGGACTATCGGTGCATGGCCAAAACTGAGCAATTTTTTTTTTATTTCTACAATCTATACATATGTACCTACAACCTTTTATATGTTGCAATTGACATGATAATGATAAACCACATGAACAACTAACACTTTCTTTTTTCATTGTACTCATCATACTTTGTTTTTAGAATTAAATTTCTTAAACAAAAACCCACTTATACTAACCATATTTTATACAAACCATATTGATATTGCCAGAAGATCATAAAGCTTATTGTGATATTTTAACAAAGAAAGGTACATTTATAATTTTAACATGAGATATTGTTCCATTATATTCACTATTTGGAGACAGTTGGAATTATATAACTCAACCAGAAATTACATCCCCTATAAAAGTCCTGAATAATCAAAGTAACCTAGAAATACTACTATATTCATTAAATACATTTATAATTCTAAATAATCTAAAATGACTTTTTCACTGAATACCAAATAAATGAACTATGGCATAATCATCACTGAATACCAAATAAATGAACTATAGCATAATCATCACTGCTTAATGTAATTCTAAATAAAATCTAAAATGACTTTTTCAGTGACCTTGTTTCCATCTTGATTAGTTACATTAAAAAATGAAAGGAAAAAAAACATTAAAACTGAAATACATGTTTCCCGTGTCACCACAAAATTTTCAACAAAAAATAATACATATTTTACACCAAAAGTAAAACAAAAATCAATCATAATGGAAAAAAAGGAAAAGAAACTACCAAGTCATCAACCTTCACTCCAACTCCAAATGCCACTATAATAATAATCAAATATTCGAAATTGATGTTCTTTAGCCTTTACAAAGCGAGTTTTATAAAGAAATATCCAACATAATATATCTATATCTATACATCACTTATATGCAATGTATTGCCATATGCATTACCAACATTGAATTGAGTGTCAACTGACATTTTCTAAAACTACCAATAAATTAGCATTTCATGTAAAAATTAATTAAGTTTAAATTTTTCTAAGTGGTAAACATTACATAAATCCATTGAGTGAATGAGACGCAACTATGTGTTTTTAGAATCAAGAGTCGGTAAGTGTAATAGCTTCATAGAATACCTTTGTGTTTACCTATAAAGATACTAAGCATATATCGATATGTTGTTCCAACAACCATTCTCATACTTCTCAAGCTACAACCTATCATCAAAATGGAATCAATTAAAATTAGATTCATATTTTTGAATACAAAAGGAGTAAAAAAAATCAAGCAAATTGGATGTCTCATAATAGATCAATTTAGAAGAAGAACAAAACTTTAAGAATAGGAGTCATCAAACAAATTGATGCTTTATTAGCTCCTTTATCCCCTCAACTTCACCTATTGATGCTTGAATGTTCCACCAATGCAGTACCATACTATCTTAAATCCATATGTATATTAGTATATACTTGATTATCATCGCAAAATCCCAAAAACGGATCAACCTGGTTATATTAAGTACACATTAGTTAAGATGTTTTCTTTGGAGAAAGCATATAACATGGCTTCCAGACCAACATTGAGTAATAATAAAGATAATCACTCACTACGAGAAAAAAAAAGTGAGACAAGGGATTACCTTACAAAAAATGGGAAGAATTCAGCTGAGACCTTCCATCGAAGACGTCTGTAATACGTATACAAAATCAAAAACAAAAAATAATTAGGCGGAAACCTTTCATCAGAAACATGGTGAGCAAAACCAGGCATTCTACTATGATTTCTACAACTAACACTATAGCTACGAATAAGTTTCTCACTAACCGATTCACTCCCTTGTTCATTAACAACCCTCCTAAGCTTCTGTCAAGACTCGACAATCGGCTTATTAACAACATCACCAGAAACACATTCTTTCTCTCCCAACTTATCTTCCTTTCTCCTCTGTATTAATCCCAATTTATTCCACAACTTGCCCCATTTGTGAAACTTGTTCGGCCCCTGTTGATCAACTCCAATTTCAACATCACAGGCTTCCTTAGAAGAAAGACGTTGTAGTACAATTAGAATGAACAATACCATTGTTCTTAGGATTCAGATTAGCACCCCTCAAATCTTCCTCAATGATCAAGACTTTTGCACCAAAGAATAACTCGGTTGTGGCCGGTGAAACCTTGGCATTAGATATCACTCTCAATTCATCAACATCTCCAATCACCATTGATTTCCTACGAGAATTTGACCTATCAAAACTTCTCCTTCTCCGAACTGAATAATAATGCTTTGTCTGATCTGAATCACCAGGATAATGCTCTCCACCACCACCACCACCACTTTCCAAATTCACCACCTCTTCTTCTCCTTCTTCTTCTTCCTCAACCAAAACCTTATCACAATGAATAGAAACCATAGGGGAAAACCTCGGACACGCTTTCCCAATCAAATAACCATCCCAAGAAGCCCGAGGTGCATCGAATGAAAACCTCGAATCATCCACAGATAACCTAGGATCGGTATCACATGATCTTCTTCCCAATGATAAACCATACTCTCCAAATTCCAATTGCGTCTCTCTAAAATTCTTGTCTTACGCTTCTCAACCTCCCTGTTCGTCAAACCAACACCATTGCCGATGACAGAACCATCGCAAGCACTACCGCTTCTCTTCAACTTCTGTTTCCACAAGCATTCAAACAATGAACATAGAAAATAATGCGTATTCATTTATCATGTAAAGAGATGAAAAATATAGAGAATACTTACACTGAATCCAAATGAGGATCAAACAACTGCTGGAGGAAGATGGAAGAAAAAATAGTTAAAAGGTGACTTGATAATGCTATGACTTAACCGCAAGGAAAATTGCTTCCTTCTCTCTCTAAATTTTGCTACTTTCTAAAGCTGAAGTTCAATTTTCTCAGTTTGAGAATCCAAACCCTGTGACCTACCCAATATCCTCCCTCAACAGCATATAATTCACACTCATGCTTGAGTTTTCTCCATTTCTACAATCATTACTTCAAAAGTAGATCATTCATTTGAAGTTTTCGTGATAGGTTCCATCTACATTTCACTAACATTGTGCCTCTCATTTTCATGATCAGTATCTTCAACGTTTTCGGGAAAAGGACTGCCCGTCTGCAGAAAGTTCGGGTTCTGGTTCAAAGGAAGAAGATAGCGGAACTATAGGCTTTAGTGTTTCACTTACAGGTGGCTTATACTTTACAATCATTCCATCAGAAGGAATTGGTTCGTCATCTCGGCTACTGTGGTCCCGCATATTCCCTTGTTCTGCAAAACGCCAGTTATTTTCCTTAGGGTGAAGCAGCTGAGCCAGGAATCCGGGGCATTGTATGACCATGACCAAGAACGATATCATTTGTTGTTGATGCTTCTCCATTCCATCCAGATGATCACTCAATAGAAGCAACTTACTCAGAGGATTCAAGGTGCTTCTTAGTTTAACCAACTCCTATGTCAGGGTTTTTCTATCCGATTTGAGATTCTCCCCTTGTTTCCACAGGCTAGAATTAATCGCTTCTAGTGAGGGTTCATCAGAATTAATCAAGAAATTATAATTATCCAAAATTGATAGAAAACATAAACACAATTCTGCAATTAAAGTAGAAGAATCAAGAAAATCATGACCTAAAAAACGGGAAGAGTAAAATATATATATATATATATATATATATATATATATATATATATATATATATATATATATATATATATATATATATATATATATATATATATATATATATATATATATATATATATATATATATATATATTACTCTTCCCGTTTTTTACCAGAAGCATTTGGACTTGAGAAATTACCGGGAACATTTAACGAATACCGGATTTCACATCATTTAGCAATGATGTTGCCTACACAAAAGAGCCAATTAGAATCTCCAAAATGAAAATGAACATACTGTAGGGATATGAAATGATTTCAGAATAGAGAAACGAAACACATACCAAGCGATTCGTTTCAGGAAGCGAAAGCCAATGGTTATAAAGTGTCTGGACGAAGGTGAAATTAGACTTGAGTCCCATAGTAGACACCTCTGGGAGGTGCAACATCGCTAACAATCTCCATTCTCATCAAAAACCAAATGTATCGATCAAATCGGGGATTAGGTTTTCAATGCGTTTGTAGAGAAACTGCGTGCAGATTATATTCTATATTGGAAAGGAATAAATGCGATTGTTTGTTATTACAGCTGGGGAATCAGTGGAACCCTAGATCTTATTAAATCAACAAATTTAAGATCAATTCTGAATTTAGACCGCTAAAAAAATGAAACAGCGATGATGATGATGAAAGATTGGGATGGAGAAAGAAATGGGAATGGATGAGTTTATGGGAATTTTTTGCAGAGATCCACACGATTTTGGAGGGAGAAAAACAAATAATAGTGGATTTTCACCGGAAAAATACTGATTTTTTTTTTTACTTTACTTATGTACAGTATATTTTTATTTTGACCAAACTTGTGTATTTTAATGAAAAAATGCTAAACTTGTTTTTGGTCATGTATGAAATTATTATATTAACATGTGTATTTATTTATTTTGACCAAACTTGTGTATTTTAATGAAAAATGATTTTTTTTAAAGTCTAAAAGTATTATTTTAAAATGTGTATATTTGATTTTTAAGAGAAAAAAAATAATTAAATTATTTTTACATTGTCATCATTGACGATGTATCATACCACATCACATTTATATTTTAAAAGAAAAAATAATTTAATAGACTATTACTTTTCTATTATCATGTAAAAATTATTTTAGATTATCAATGCATATCTATTAAACCTTTTTTAATTAAAATAATAATTATATTTTAATATTTATAAGTTTTATTGTCTGGTATAATAGTAAAGATTTAAATTTTGAGAGTGTGTTTCTCTCTCTCTCTCTCTCTCTCTCTCTCTCTCTCTATATATATATATATATATATATATATATATATATATATATATATATATATATATTATATATATATATATATATATATATATATATATATATATATATATTAGGTTTTAGTAGTGTTTTATAAAACTAAAAAAAATAATGAGTTATAAGTGTCAACAATTTAATATATTATAAAATATTATTTTAAATATTATTTTTAGTTGGTTTTAATAAAAACATAAAGATAATACAATGTCGGTGTAAAATATTTTTACACTATTAATTAATAACATTCAATCATGTCATATCAGTATTTTAAAAATAAAAATATAATTTAATAGATATATGTATTTAATGGATTAACAATGTAAAAATCATAAATATTTTTTTTCTTTTATAATTATTAAAAATATATCTTTTTGTTTTGTTGATGGCATTTGTTATTACTCTTATAAAAAAGGAAACAATTTTAACAACTAAATAAGTTGTTAAAACAAATTAGTTAACTAGATAAATTATATTATATTAATATCTCTCCTTAAGTTTGAGCATAGAAGGTATGTCATAATAAAGTAATAGATAAGATTTGGATCAATAGGTTCAATGAAAACGCTGAGAAATTATTGTGTGATAGAAAGAATGTGAAAAAGTTGTTGTTTCTCAAATGAAGTGGGAATCAAGTTCAATATATTTTGTGTATTTATAGAAGGGGAAATTGATATCAATATGTTTTATGGACTATTTATCAGAATATAGCATTGTTGTTTGTGAATAAGTAGTTTAAAGCCATCGATACGATTGATAAGTCATCGAAGCTCACATGCACTTGATGTCATTGTTTTGTATTCAAACTGATGATGAACTTTTCAATATAATTTTGAAGGGTAATTCAGTATTTTAGTATTAGTTTTTGTTAAGATTGACCTAGTTAATATAGGTTAGCACTTTTGTCTACGTGACATTATTGTTTGTATATATAAACAGTATAGTCGTCAATAGTTGATAGTGCAATACTGAGTGTGTGCATTATGTACAGTGTATGTGCAACCACTTATTGTAATTGTTCTGTAATAGTAGTGGAAGTTTATTATTCTCTCACTTCTTCCATCTTCACCTCCTTCATGTTATGCACCAAACATTGGTATCCAGAGATTTAGTTCATATCCACAGGGAAACATGGATGAACGATGAGATGTTGTGTGGTTGATTTCGTTTCTTGAATTCGTGTTGAATTCCTGATCGGAATCGTAACATAATCACATTCTTGATTTTGTGGGATTGGGAAACACTAATGTTTCGTGAGATCTGAGTGGTTTGCACAAGGTTGAAGATGAACAAAAATGGTAATCTGAATAATAAGCTTCTAGTGTTCGATGGTAATAACTGGAATTGATGGATGATTAAGATGTGTGTGCTGTTTGGCGCTCAAGATGTTCTTGATCTCGTCAATGATGATTACATTCCGGTTGCACTTCCAGAAAATGCAACGGATGTACAGAGGAATGATCAGCTTGATCTGAGGAAGAAGGACCAGAAGGCGTTGTTCTACATCCATCAGTGTGTGGATGTGAACATGTTTGACAAAATCGCTTATTCGATGATGGAGAAGACTGCATGGGACACACTGGTATGGTGCTACGGTGATGATGCATCCGTGAAGAAGGTAAAGCTTCAGTCTCTCTAAGTAGTATGAGAATCTCGGCATGAAGAACAATGAGAAGGTATCTTACTATATCTCCAGAGTGATTCTTATCACAAATGAGACGAAGTTGTATGGAGAAACTCTCTCTGAAGAAAGTATCATTGAGAAGGTACTTAGATCTCTTACTCCTCAGTCTGATTATATTGTTATAGAAACTGAACATTCTAAGGATCTTAGCACCATGAGAATTGAAGAGCTGTAAAGCAGTCTAGAGGCACAAGAGTTGCGTCTGACTGAGAGAAACTCTGAAATAGAGGTAGAGCAACAGGCTCTGAAAGCAGCTTCTGGTAAGAAATATCAGAAGCAGTCTTGGTGAGAAGCCAGGAAGAGATCTAATGGTGTTCAGAAGTCAGAAACCTCAACTTCTGAAAGGCAAAAGAATGCTTAGAAGGGGAAGGATAAGTATGACAAGAGGAAAGTTCAGTGCTATTGTGGTAAGAAGTTTGGCCACTTCGTTGCTGATTGTTGATCAAACAAGGAAAGGAAGTCAGAAGAAGCAAATGTAGGCAAAGGAGATTCTGATGATGAATTTGTGCTAATGATGGCTTCTGAATCTGATTATGCATATTTGAAGGTGTTTGGTTCTGTTTGTTACAAACATGTTCTAGATACTAAGAGAAAGAAGTTGGATGACAAAAGTCGAGTTATGTTGCTTGTAGGGTACCACAGTACAGGTGCTTATAAGCTCTATTCTCTTGTCAATAACAAGGTTGAATTCAACAGAGATGTAATTGTGAAGGAATCATAAGTCTGGGGTTAAAGTAAATCTTAATCAAACTCTAGTGTAGAGTTAACCTCTAAAGATACTTTAGAATCTGAAGGTTCTGAAGATGAGTGAGAATCAGAAAATAATTTTGAAGGTAAGCCTGACTCTGAAGGTGAATCTGATTCTGATCCAGATTCTGATGGTGATTCAGAATCTGGTGGAGATCTAGACTCTAGGAATATTCCATACTCTGAAGGTGGTCATGCCTCTGAAGGTGGTACTTCTGAGGTTTTAGCATTTGATATTGTTCCAGCATCCGAAGGAGATTCTTAACAACTTCAGATGCCACAAAGAATCAGAAGCATATCAATAAGGTTTGCAGAGTTTAACATGCTGCAAGATACTTAAGTAATCTCTTAAGAAGAAGTTATCAAGTGTGCCATATTAGTAGACTTTAAACCAGTGAGTACTGAAGAAGCGCTCAAGAAGAAAGTGTGGTTGAAGGCCACGAAATAAGAACTTGAGGCTATAGAAAAAAATAAGACTTGGAAGTTGACTGAGCTCCAAAGAACAAGAAAGTCATCAGTGTCGTATGGGTTTTCAAGGTAAAACTAAAGCCAAATGGATCAATTGGCAAACACAAAGCAAGGTTAGTAGAAAGAGGCTTCCTACAGAAACCTGGGTCAAATTACTTTAAAGTGTTTGCTCCTGTAGCAAGACATGAGAATTAGATTGGTGATTAGGACAACTGCTAACAGGAATTGGCATCTGATGCATTTGGATGTGAAATCTTCATTTCTGAACGGTCCATTGCAAGAAGAGGTATATATGTCACAACCTCCTAGATTTGTGAAAAAGAATCGGGAGGTATATATGTCACAACCTCCTGTATGGACTAAAACAAGCTCCTAGAGCTTGGAATCTAAAAATTGATTCATTTTTCAAGCTCCAAGGATTTAGAAAGTGTAGATTGAGTGGTGTCTATGTTTAGCATACTTCTGAAGGCAATATTATTTTGGTATGCCTATATGTTGATGACATATTGCTAACATGAAGTTGTGAACATGAGATAGCTAAGTTCAAGAAGGTGTTGATGAATGAGTTTGAAATAACTGATCTAGGAAATATGACATATTTTCCAGGGATGGGGGTTATGTACTCTGAGAAGGGTATCATTTTGCATCAGTCGATGTATGAACTTGAACTTCTGAAGAGATTTGAGTTGCTGAATTATAAGACTGCGGTCACACCTTCAAAAACAAATTACAAATTGGATTAGATCCTAAAGGTGATGATGTAGATGCTACAACTTTCAAGTAGTTGGTTGGCTTTATGAGGTATTTATGTAATACCAGACCTGACATTTGCTATGCAGTTGGAATGTTAGTAGGTTCATGAGTAAACTGAAGTGGTCTCATTACCAAGTTGTTGTCAGGATTTTGAGGCATATTAAGGACTATGAAGTATGGAGTTTTGTTCCTTTTTGGAGAAAATGCTAGTTCAAAGCTAATGTGTGTCGTAGACTCTTATTGGTGTGGAGACAAAGTTGATAGAAGAAGTACTTTTAGATATTTGTTTAAGTATCTGGGAAGTCCTATTTCTTGGTGTTCCAAGAAGCAACCAATTGTTGCTCTGTCAATCAATGAAATTGTAAGAGTAGTGGAAGTTTGTTATTCTCTCCCTTCTTCCATCTTCATCTTCTTCACCTTGTGCACCAACATATGGTTTTCTAGCTTTTGGATTTTTGAAAAATTAGTAAGTTTTCTGGAAAACATCTCTTGCAGGTATAAGTACCAATCTTTAAGGTGTGTGTGCAATCGGTTAAAAGGCTTCCTAATCGGTTTCTTAATCAATTCGATCAAAAGGTATAATTAATTAGACAACGATTTTGGATTTCTTAATTACTCATAATCGCTTCTTAATTTATTATGTACTTGCTAGAATTAGTTTAAAGAAGTTTTGAGAAGAAAAAAAAAGAGTTTGAAATGATTTTATAAGATAAAACACTAAGCACAAATAGTGGCAGAGCCAGGAACTTAGATCAGGGGTACGCAATTATTTTTAATATATATATATATATATATATATATATATATATATATATATATATATATATATATATATATCTTTTCTACTATCTTTAAGCATTAAATTTTATTGATCAAAACACAAAAATTAAGAAAATTATTAATTTTATTGACAAGTAATGTCGTTTAATAAATTAACATACATATGAGTAACTTTTATTATATTTAATATAAGTTGTATGAAAAAAATATAACATAATTAAGAGAGATGCATTGATAAAAAGAATATTAATGTTATTATTATTTTTTATTATAAATAAAATAAAATAAAAATTATTAGAATCCTATAAGAAAACAATATGCTTTAGATAAGACTTTCATAACTTTTGCTCTTCTTCCGCCACATCACGCTTTTGAGGTTATTTGCAGTCCTATAGTTTATTTTTCCAACTTAATTTATGTAGTATTTTAGTTGGAAATGATGTTTGATAAAAAAGGAGCGAGGGGATGAGAAAATAATTCTTTAATTACAATTTTATGTTTGACAAGACCTTCAGTTTTATGCATACGTACCAACATAAAAATGAGGGATCAAAACTTCATAGTTCGTGGTAAAAATTTCAAAGAAATAGGTGAATTGATATTAACATAAGCTTAGAGATCTTTTGTTATCAAAAGGAAAATACTCAACCAAATATCCACCGATAATGAGGGATTTTCAGCATTTAAGAGGGAGGGCTCAAACTTGGATCTAATCAACAAATATGTTAAATGGAAAGACTTATAATCAAAATATCATGGAGATGAGAGAATTATATCTCAACAAAGGTAACTCAAATCTAACTGCTCTCTTTTGAAAAGTTAAAAGAAAAAGGCACAAAGTGGCCAAAAGGATTAGATGAGGTTGTTACTTCATTTTGTCTTTTGAAATTAAAATCAATATGATTAAGTTTATTTACAATGTGTGTATGTGTTATTAGAAGTAATTCATATTTATTAGTTGTACTATTTTCTTAGCCCCTAAGTTTGTTAGAGGGTATTTTAGTATTTTATCCTATTCTAGTAACCCTAGTTTTAGCTTATAAATAGGGTGACAATCATTGTAACTTTTATCATGTTTTGTAGCCGTCATTCTTAATAGAATATTTCCGTTCATCATTCATTCTACCTTTGCACCAACAATTGGTATCAGAGCCTGGTTCGGATTCATTGGGAAACACGGGAAACACGAGTGAACGTGAGGTCTTGTGTGTTTGATTTTGATTCTTAGATTCGTGTTGAATCTTGAACAAAATCTGATCAGAATTTTAATTCTGTGGGTTGGGAAACACTGTGTGAGAAATCTGAGTGTACTGTGCAAGGTAGAAAGATGAACGGAAACGGCAACATGAACACCAAACTTCCAGTATTTGACGGTAAAAACTGGAATCGTTGGATGATCCAAATGCGTGTACTGTTCGGTGCTCAAGATGTTCTAGATCTTGTCACTGATGGTTATGTTCCGGTAGCAGCAAATGTGACGGATGAACAGAAAAACACGCAGAAGGAAGTAAGGAAGAAGGATCAGAAAGCATTGTTCTTCATTTATCAATGTGTTGATGTAAATGTGTTTGAGAAGATTGCAGATTCAACGACAGTAAAGGCTGCGTGGGACACACTGGTTAGATGTTATGGTGGTGACGCATCAGTGAAGAAGGTGAAGCTTCAGTTCTTGAGAAAGCAATATGAGAATCTCAACATGAAGAATAATGAGAAAGTTTCTGAATACATCTCCAGAGTGATTCTGATCACTAATGAGATGAAAGCGTGTGGAGAAACTCTTTCTGAAGAAACAATCATGGAGAAGGTATTGAGATCCCTTACCTCTCAATTTGATTACATTGTGGTAGCAATAGAACATTCCAAAGATCTGAGCACCATGAGAATTGAAGAGCTGCAGAGCAGTCTAGAAGCGCAAGAGTTGCGTTTGACTGAGAGAACTTCTGAAAGGGAAGTAGAGCAGCAGGCTCTGAAAGCAACTTCTGATAGGAGGTATCAGAAGCAGTCAGAAGCCAGGAGAAGATCTGATGGTGGTCAGAAGTCAGAAAGCTCAACCTCTGATAGACAAAAGAATGCTCAGAAGGGAAAAGAGAAGTATGACAAGAAGAAGATCCAATGTTACTGTTGTAAGAAGTTTGGTCACTTTGCTAGAGACTGTTGGTCAAACAAGGAGAGAAAATCAGAAGAAGCAAATATAGCCAGAAGTTCTGATGACGAATCTGTGCTATTGATGGCCTCTGAATCTGATGACATGGATCTGATAGACTGGTGGTATATGGACACTGGCTGTTCAAATCATCTTACTGGAAACAAGAAATGGCTGGTTGACTTTGACTCTGAAAAGAGGACAAAGATCAGATGTGCTGATGACAAATATCTTAATGCAGAAGGTATGGGAAATGTCAGAGTGATTCTGAACAATGGGAAAACAGCATTGATTCAGAACGTGTGGTATGTACTTGGCATCAGAAGCAATCTGATGAGTGTGGGACAATTAATTGAGAAAGGTTTTTCAGTTACCATGAAGGACAATCTTCTGAAGCTGTATGACTGCAATCAGAAATTGATTATGGAGTCAGAACAGGGAAGGAATAGAACATTCAAGGTGAATGTCAGAACTGCAGACTCAGAATGTCTTAGTGCAACAAGTGCTGAGAAGGAGAGTGAGTTGTGGCACAGAAGATTTGGTCATTTGAATTTCAGAAGCTTAAAACATCTGAATTCAAAGAAGTTGGTACATGGAATTCCTGCAATTAAGAAGCCTGAAAAGTCATGCAAAGTTTGCATGGAAGGAAAACAACCACGATTTCCATTTGCGTCAGAAACTGCTCCAAGAGCAAAACATGCCTTGGGAGTTGTACATTCTGATGTGTGTGGTCCATTTCCAGTAGCATCGATTGGAGGGAATAAATACTTTGTGTTATTTGTTGATGAATTCACAAGAATGACATGGGTATCCCTTATTAAGTTTAAACACGAGGTGTTTGATGAATTCAAGAAGTTCAGAATGAAGGCTGAGAATCAGAGTGGTCAGAAGTTGAAGATTCTTAGAACTGACGGTGGAGGTGAGTATAACTCCAAAGAGTTCCAGAAGTTCTATGAGGAGAATGGAATTGAGCATGAGGTTACTGCTCCTTCTACCCCTCAACACAATGGTCTTGCTAAAATAAGAAATCGCACTTTGCTTGATATGGTGAGAAGCATGCTAAAGGAGAAGAAACTTCCTCAGAAGCTCTGGGGAGAAGCTGTTGCCACTGCAACGTATGTACTCAACCGATGTTTTACGAAGAAGTTGAAGGAAATAGTTCCAATACAGAAGTGGACTGGAGATAAGCAAAGTGTTAGTCATCTGAAGGTATTTGGTTCTGTTTGCTATAAACATGTTCCAAGTTGAAAGCTCATTGAAGCAAACAGAATGAACCAATCCAAATCAATTCAAAAATGATTCAATAAATCCCAATAAAAATCATGGCTAAACAGCATTCATCACATGATCATCATACCAAAACTCAAGTCATTTGGACAAGTGGAAGCATGGCAAATAAATTCCATAAGGCAAGGCAAAACAAGCTCAAATGAGGCACAAATTCATACATCAACTTCACACAAGCCTAAAACAGAATTCACACATGATAAATGCATCCAATTAAAGCCAAGATAAACTTCAAAGTGTTTAGAAACAACATGCAAAATTTCAAGTTCATATGATAAACATCAAGCATTTCACAAATCATCTAAGTTCAACACTCATCAAAAGTCCAAATATGACCAATCAGCAAAGAAAATCCCAAACAAATCATAAATGCATCCAAAAATTCTACACATATTCACAAGCAATCCTAACATCCAGAGGTAGCATCATGCAAAAATTCACATCATCTGGCATTGAATTGGCATGGTAAATAAAATCCACAAGTCAAGAAAGCAAAGGTGTGACACACATTGTCACACCTCCATTAATCACATCATATCTCATCAACCAGGAATGCAAAAAATGCAAACTCTATACCAAAATGTCCCTAAGGATGTCTATTTTAAGCACACACAATTTCAAGAATGTTGGATAAAATCTCATCATTTCACAATCAAAATGGCAAGGCATGTCAAGAAAACACATGTACACACAATCCCTAGCCAAAATTAAAATCCAACAGTGCACAATTTCTGGAAAAATCATCAAAAAATAGTAGAGATCATGAAGAACATTATGCAAAAAATCTCATGTGATTTGGATAAGTAATCATGGAGATATGATTTTTTGAAGTGGAGAAAAATAAAAAAAACATAGAAAGGCATGGTATGAACATGTGAGAAATGATGAACTAAAAATGCACATGGCCAAATATGGATGTCCAGCGTGGGGAATCGAAGGGAGTACGGTTTCAAACTGAGCGCGCGCCAACGGATGAAACTCACCGTTTCACTAATGGACCAGGACACGTGGTCCAATGCATGGCGCTATAACATCAAAATTCATGCAGCAAGCGCAAAAATGAATCAAACAACTTCTGGAATTGGAAAACCCTAATTGAAGCACCAACCCTCAGATGATTAGTGATCAATTCATGAGACCCTTAGGCTTGAACCTTTTAACCTCTTTATCTTCTGAACAAGACTTGGGAGGATGACTTGCTTAAGGTCTCCACATGATATGCAAATATGCAATGCCTAATGACCTAAAAAATGAAATGCAATATGCTAAGCTAGTCCCAAGAGAGGAGGGCAAATTTTGAGGTGTTACAGGCATGACTAGGAGGTATTGGTGGTGGTTGAGCCTCATCTTCATCGTCGTTGTTCAGGATGTGATTAACCTGTATCTCGGTCTCCTCTTCTTCTTCATCAACAACGTCGACTTCTACTTCTGCTTCTGGGTTGAGTTCATCTGACCATTGTGCATCATTTGCAGCATCTTCACCAGCTGCATCCTGATCGGTTAGTTGAGACTGTTGAGACGGTATACATGGTTGTAGAGTAATGTACAACTCGATACAATCCATGCCTGAATGTTCATGACTAAGAAACATGTTTTGAACATCTTCATCGTCTCGTATCTTAAGGGGGAAAAACTTGCATTGACCATTCTCAAAAAATATAGGATTTTGATATGTCATCTTTGACACAATACCTGATCCTATAAAGGATTGTATTCTTTTTTTCAAATGCAAAAAGGTTGCATTTCTCTTCATCGTGACTCTAATGGTATCAGTGTTTCTAAAACAAAAACCATGAAGCTCAGACTCAAAAGTTTCACCGTTGCAGTGAACGTTGACACTGTATAATGATGAAGATGACATTTTGGAGATGAAAACTATTTTGCAAGTGCAGATGAATGTGAGTGAAGTGTCTTGGATGTTGATAGTAAGACACTTAAATAGATGGTATCAGTCTCTCACATGCTAGCTAGTTCTGAGATGATGTGTCGGACATTGAAGCTACTCTGAGATAATGTGTCAAGCATGCAAGTCAGTTCTGAGATGAGGTGTCTGTCATGCAATTCAGTGTGAGTTGATGTGTCAAGCATGCTAGCTAGTCATGAGTTGATGTGTCTGTCATGCAAGACAGTGTGAGTTGATGTGTCAAGCATGCTAGCTAGTCAAGACAGAAGTGAGTCTTCAGCATGCAGGATACTAGAGAGCCACGTGACTGAGATGATGTGTCAATCTGCAAGACAGTGTGAGTTGATGTGTCAACCAGGCAAGCTATCAAGAAGTGACTCTTCAGTATGCAGGAGACAAGATAGCCATGTGTCGGACATGTAAGACAGTTCTGAGATGATGTGTCAGTCAGGCAAGACAGTGTGAGTTGATGTGTCAGACAGGCAACCTATCAAGAAGTGAGTCTTCAGCATGCAGGTTACTAGAGAGCCACGTGTCTGAGATGATGTGTCAGTCAGGCAAGACAGTCTGAGTTGATGTGTCAGACAGGCAAGCTATCAAGAAGTTAGACATCAGCATGCAGGAGACAAGACAACCACGTGCCGGACACCTAAGATGGTCAGACATGATGTGTCAACCAGGCAAGGCATCAAGAAGTTAGTCATCAGCATGCAGGAGACAAGACAGACACGTGTCGGACACCTAAGATGGTCAGAGATGATGTGTCAATCATGTAAGCCATCCATAAGTAAGTTGTTCAGCATGCAGGAGACAACAGTGCCACGTGTCAGACATGCAGAAGGTGGCGCCAATTGGTTTGGCGCCTACACTTAAGGCTTGCACATGGTCGCCAATTTGAATGGCGCCCCCATGGAGTCAGTCCTCGAAACCAAGCATTCAGAACTAGCCTTGCATGCATGTACCCTATGGTGTCGCCAATTTGAATGGCGCCCCCTCTTTATTATTGTACATGGTCGCCAAATGAGGTGGAGACACCATGCAAACACAATTTTTTATGCTCTCCTCCATTTGCCTATAAATTCATCCACTCCTTCAACAATTCTTCCACACCAACATTCTCACTACTTCATCTACATCACTTCTTTTACAATTTCATCTTCAACAAAATCTTCCAATTTCATCTACACCAATTCCCCAACAATATGTCTTTACTCACAATGGGCGAAGCACACAGAGGAACAGTTGCAAACATCACAACATACGTAAGTTTTTTCTTATACTAATTTTTTATGTTTCATCTCCACCAACCCTATTTTATTTTGAAATACCAACTTAGTCAAGTGTTACATTATTTCTATTATAGGATGTATCAAGGTTTCGAACTCGAGTCCACGAATTTGTCCCAATGGACCCGATGATTCAACCTTATGTTGAACTCGCCGGTTTTGGTCACATTAGCAAGATTATGTCTTGGTCTATAGATAACAAGTTCATTCTAGCCTTATGCGAAAGATGGAGGCCAGAGACACACACATTTTGGTTTCCAACCGGTGAGTGTACCGTGACGTTAGAAGACGTCTACATGCTTTTAGGACTACGAATTGAAGGCAAAGCTGTTAATGGTAAGACCAACTATGCAAATTCAATTTGCATGGAGCTTTTAAACACTGATTTGTTAGATGATAATGCTAGAGGTCAAGGTATACTACTCTCACGCCTAAAGTCATATTATAATAGTTTATATTTAGATGAGCATTCTACCGAAGATGCTTGAATAATCAAAACTAGGTGTTACATTATGTTGTTACTAGGATCCTTTTTATTTCCCGAAGGTAGTGGTTCTAGCATGCATATTATGTACTTACCTTTACTTAGACATATAGATAGAATAGGTAGTTATAGTTGGGAATCCGCATGTCTAGCCTATCTCTATAGTTCGTTGTGCAAAAACTCCCACAAAGACACTTCTACATTTTCTGGATGTGCTGTTTTGCTACAAGCATGGGGATGGTCAAGACTACCGTCTCTAGCACCGGTCAATAACAACCCCTTCACTTTTCCATATGAAAAAAAGTAAGTTGTTTAAATTGCTATATCTTTACTTCCTTCCTTACAGTTTAGTACCCATAACTAATTTATTTTAACTTTTTGGTGTAGATGGTCGGCACGTGGTATGAATTACAGCAGATGTCCGAGACACTGTATTACTCAGTATCGCAACCTGTTGGATCACCTTCGACCGACAGACGTAAGCAAAATAACTTCATTAATTCGTCATATTATGTTGACTTTTTCTACATTCATTTAAATCCTATTGTCTTTAACATTTCAGTTCATTTGGCGTCCATACCTTAATATGGATCATGAGCATCAGATCAACCCTGAAGACGCAGCCGTATGGACAACATGCACACCGATAATACGGTTCACAACAGTGGAGATGCACAACACCGATCGTGTGAAGCTGCAGTTCGGTATGGTCCAGAATATCCCAGACCCCCCAGCTAGCCTAGGAGAATGGCATATGCGTAAAGTGAACGACCAATGGAACTACAACCCTTGGCAAACCTTCGCAAGATCAGAGTGTCGCAAGTGGAAGCACTGTCATGACCATGTCTTAACTGACGCAGTCATGCCAAATGAGGTAAAACCAAGTCGTACTTATATGGCTTGGTATAGATCGGTTGGATTTCAATTCATCGCCGATGATATGTACCTCTACAACCCACGCCAGACAAGTTACACACAAGAAGGATCAACATCTAACCCCCAACAACATTCTCATCCCGGTTACTCACAACCACCTATCCGTCAAACTTTCCGTTCCACAAACACACAAACATACAACCAAAACATGCCATTCACCCAACCCCAATACCAAGAACATCCCCCATACCACCACCAACAAATGGACCATCAACCTTCGACCGAACATCGCTTCGCACCCACACCATCACCCTACCAAAGTCGCCTTAGCCAAAACACTAACCGCCCCTCCTCCTACCGTAGCCAAGAACCCCAAACATCACAATACCAAAACATCCCACAACCATACCCTTTCCAAACACCCCAACAACCTTTCCAACCGTTCCTAGACCCATCATTCACACCCATGTCTCCCTTCAACCGTCCCGGTCGCCCATCCATGAGTCAACCACACCCCAACTTCTCTAGCATGGGTCATGAGCTCAGCTACGCCGGTACACCATCATTGAATACTGAAGACTATGCTGAGTTGGCTGAATACCTCAACGGATCTTCTCCTGTAGGAGGTAATGACGCTCCTGGACCATCAGATGAACAAACACCGGTGCAGAATCGTCAACGTGGGTTAGGGCCAAGGGTTAGGATAGCTAGGGGATGTGGGACCGGAGGTCGGTTAGGTGATCCCGGTCATCACCATTAGGATTCTTTGTGTAAAATCCAAATTTTATTAATATCAATTCATATTATGTCAAATTTATCTTTGTGTAAACTCCAAACATTTAGTTTCTTTGTCTAAACTCCATTTTGGCAAAATTCACATATACATGTTTTGACTGAAACTCCATTGAGATGTCTACTTAAAATAAACACATATCATAATACAAAACATTATAGGTCAGAAACCCTAATTCAAGGGCTTGTTATTGTTATGTTGAAGGGCTTGAATTTGGTCCCTTTTGGCAAAATTCACATACACATGTTTTGACAGAAACCCTAATTTTGGGTCAAGTTCGCAAGGACCTAACTCACTCATTTTTAGTTATTTTGAGGAGGGACCAAGTGCATTGGAAAATTTAAGATGTCTACTTCACTTGTTATGTTGGACAAAAATTCATAACTCTAACACAAACACATGCAATAATACAAAACATTATAGGTCAGATAATAGTTAAAATGTCAAAGAGTCCAAGTTCAGGTGCCCACACCTTTCTCATAAAAATTGAAAATGATGCAAAACTTTAGTCCAAATTCATTATCTTGAAAAGATCTACAACTTTTATGTTGAAGGTTTTGTCATTTGAGGCTTTTATCATTCAAACAGAAGGGCTAGAAGTTGGTCCCTTTTGGCAAAATTCACATACACTTGTTTTGACATAAACCCTAACTTTGGGTCAAGTTCGCAAAGACCTAACTCACTCATTTTTAATTATTTTGAACTGGGACCAATTGCATTGGAAAATTTAAGATGTCTACTTCAAATGTTATGTTGAACAAAAATTCATATTCCTAAAGGAAACACATGCAATAATACAAAACATTATAGGTCAGATAACAGTTCAAAAACTCAGAAGTCCAACTTCAACTGCCCATAACTTTCTCATAAAAAATCCAAATGATGCAAAATTTATATCCAAATTCATTGTCTTGAAAAGATCTACAACTTTCATGTTGGAGGTTTTTTCATTTGAGGCTTTTTTAAGGGAGTCGCCAATTGAATTGGCGCCTCCTCTTAAAAATAACACATAGGCGCCAATTGGATTGGCTAGGGCAGGTGCCCTAGCCAATCCAATTGGCGCCTCCTTGAAATTTTTAAGAGGGGTCGCCAATCCAATTGGCGCCTCCTCCTAAAAATGGGGTATTTTGGGAATTTTGCTGAAAAGTGGGGTATTTTGGGAATTTCTTCGAAAAAGTGGGTTATCTTGGTAAAAAAACCCCCCGTTGCATCAACTTATTTTTCAAAATTTTAATTTAAATTACACAATATATTTGTAGTTGTGAGAAATTATTTTTAATTTATATTGATACTTAATCCTCAATAAATATATTATGATAGCTTAAATTTATTATATAATTTATAACAGCTTACACTGCATGATATGATTAGGAGAGTCCACTTACATGATACTCATGTGAATTTGATTGAAAACCTTTAATTTGATGTTTTTTTGTTTTCTTGTGAAAGGGAACTTTTTCTATTGGGCATTCTTCAATGATTTTACCATCATAAGATCATAAGATGGTCTTTTTTGCACAATGTTTCTTGTAAAGGTTGGATAAAGCTATTTGGCAATGAAATGGAAATAAAACAAGGATTTATATTTCAAATTATGAATGATAAAATGCATAATAAATCAAGTAATCTTATTAAACCTATAAGGATTTAAACTTTTTATACCTGGATTTTATGATTTTTTAATAAAGGATGCTTTATAGAAGGTTGCTTCTGGATATTAATACAACCAAAATCAATGTCCACACGATGCTGGATATGTTAACAAAAATTACAACCATGTAAAACAGATGTAAAACAAATTATAACAAAGGAAAATAAATAATAAACAATACCAACGATATCAAATATAGTAAAATAACTTGTCTCATTTGATAGAGTTTCAGTTCTTGCATCAAACATTGCTACATGTTATGCAAAAGCTAAGAACTACCACCAAAAGTAACGTCAGGATTTTATAGAATTTACTTTTAATTGATTTTTATGTAATACTTGTTCAATTATTTATACGTATTTATACTAATACTAACTTAAGCTTCCTATATAAAATTGAACACATAATTTCGAGTTTAAAAATAAAACTAAAAATGATATTAAATTTAAATAAATGATTAAAAAAATTCAATTAATCTATTCAATATATTGTTATAACCATTAATAGTTTATAACTTGGTGATTTTAAATAATAAACTTGTTAATAGTAAAATAAGATATTAATTATTTATGATCTTTAAGACGCTTGGGATTTGACAATCTAGTGATTTTAATAATATTTATGTTGTGCTATTAAATTTTAAAATAATTTATATAATATAAATAAAATTATAACTTTTTGAAATATGACTTTTTAGATTAATTGAATAACTAATGTATTTGATCAATATATAGATTAAATATATCAATTATTTAATAAATATAAATTTGATGTTTGATTAAAAAAGAAATGAAGGAAGTACACCAACTTTATATATTTTTTTGTTGACTCAATATTTGTTTCATTGTGAATTTAGAAACTAAAAATAATAATAATAATAATAATAAATGTATTATATCTTTTTAAAAATTCATAAAATAATAAATGTATTATATCTATTTTTTATTATAATCAAGTTTTGACTTTTTATATTTATATAACAACCAATGTCTTATTAAATATCTTATTAAATATCTTATTAAATATACTCTTTATTATACAATATATTTAAAAATATTACATTAATACTTAATTCTTTGCCCTATAAGGATTTTTTTAAAATAACCAACTTTTTCAAAAAAAATACGAAAATAACCATGTTTTCAAAAAAATACCAAAATAACCAACTTTGGGAGAGGATGCGCCGTGTGGATTGGCGCGTCCACACACCTTTAAGCGAAGCGCAATCACACACTCGCATTGATGGACTGAACAGAGTCGCCACCGAACTTTATTTATTCCTAAAAAGGAAAGGGGAAATATCGATAAAACCCAAGAAAAAAACGACAATGATTATTGGTCGTCGCAACCAAATCAGGGTTCGGGAGTCGGTTACGCAAGGGGAAGGTATTAGCACCCCTCACGTCCGTTGTATTCAACGGGAACCGTTTAGTTAGTTTCGTTTTGAATGTTAGCTTATGTTAGTCTTCTCAAGTTATTATGGGGGAGAGAAAGAATAGAAGAGGGAAGAAATGTTTTTAGATTTTTCGACGAAGGACTAAACCTAAGTTTTTTATTAGTGGGTCTGACAAGATTTATAAATCCTGCTCCTACGTATCTCAAAAGAGAAATCAAGGCTTACGTAGTTCTGGGTAGAAAAATGTTTGTTTGTTGGTCGATTTTAGCGAAAGCTATACTGTATTAATCGACGAAAACATTGTTTTACCCAAAACAGATGAGGAGTGGACGCATACCACACATCGAACGGATTTATAAATCTACATTCGGAAAAGCGTCACTTATCTCGACTCAACAATCGTGGCCGAAACATTGTTTTGCATCACCTTAAGACAATATGTCTTTCGTTTATGAAAAAGGTTTTTGATTAATCACATGGCGGCGAGAAAGAGTTTGATCGGTTGGATGTATTTTTAGTGATGACGAGAACTTGGATGAGCGAGATATCCATCTCGAATCCTAGTCTCAGGAGTGCACGGTATACACCATGTTCCACTTCCATCTTTATTGAAAAAAATGTTTAATAAAGATTAAGTATTTTTAGGTTTGATTGAGAAAGGGTTTGAAGAAACCGCATTGACAATTTTAGACGATAGCGAGAGTTAAGATAGGCAAGGCATCCACCTTGAATCTTAATCTCAGGAGTGCACGGTATACACCATGTTCCATTTCCATCTTTATTGAAAAAGTGTTAAGGTAGGAATGAAGTATATTTTTTGAATTTTGAAAGACGAATATTTGATGAGAACGAGACATGAGCCTCGGGATCAATCACTCGGGGTTCCACTGGAATGCTAGATTCCAATGGTCCTTTTTCATTCGAATTATTTAAGAAAATTATTTAATGGACAACGAACACTTGATAAGAATCAAATGTTCAAAGGGTTACGCCAGAATGCTTGATCCCAACAGCCCTTATTTTGTCAAAGTTAATTATCAAGCGTTTTAAGAATGAAAGGGAGGAATGAACGGTTAATCCAAAACAAGGGGCTCAGGACTGATTATTCGAGGGTTCCCACCGGAATGCAAGATTCAGATGGTCCTCTTCTTTCAGGTTTTTAAAAAAGGGAATTTAATCGGGTTGTAAAGATAGTTTAAAAATAAAATAAAATTATAGGGATAAAATTAATTTTACAATTTTATATATATATATATATATATATATATATATATATATATATATATATATATATATATATATATATATATATATATATATATATATATATATATATATATATCGATATATATATATATATATATATATATATATATATATATATATATATATGATCGAATTCCCACCAGAATGCTAGATTCTAATGGGAGGAAATGAAATTAAATGTCGAAACTATGGAAAGTTAGTGAAATTTAAATTGAAAAATTTAGTGAATTTGAAAGTGATTATTTATATGTGTAAAGGTATGAACATGGATACCAATAACCTAATTAAATTAACTAACACGCAAAAATCGACTAACCGAATAAAACCCAATATCGGAAAGTCAACCATTAATTAAATCTAAAAGGTAAACATTTAAAAATCTAAACAACTAAATAACGATTAAATTAAATTGATAAAAATATAAAAGTAAAATAAATAGCAAGAAATTATAAAAATTTAAATGAAATAGTAAGCATAAAAATAAAAATATGGAGATATGCTACTCCCAAGTATCAAACCCATCCCACTAAAGAAAGTGAAACTGCTCTCTCTCCACTAGGACACTTATGGTCATCTGTTATCTTAATGATAACTTGAATATATGAACAGGGATAGCTAAAGGTAGTTTAGAATACAAATGAATTAAAATGAGATGGGCTACTGTTAATGGACCACTAATTAAAATTATGGAGGAATATAAAACGTAACCCTAGCCGCCTGGCTGTTGGGTTGAGATAACCATACATTAGTACCATTAACTCCAGCAGACAATAGTTAATGGAAAATTGCAAAAAAAAATTAAACGGTCATTTAATTTTTTAAAGAGATTTTAAATGCTCTTAAAATAAATAAAAAGAAAATGAACTGGGAACATGAAACAAATCCAAAGGATCCGTTCGTCTTCCTCACGAAGACAAACCTCTTCCTCTCTCAATCTCTCCTAAAGCAAACACCTTTCCAACTCTTAATCTCTCGTCGTCTCTCAATCGCTCATCTCCTCAAACTTTTGCACCTACCTCACAATACCCTACTCTCACCCTAAAATGCACAAATCCATGGCTCTCAAAGAAAATCAAATAATAATGCTCACCTTCGGCGGTGGTTTCCAAGAACTCCCACGACAGCTTTTCGGTGGAGAATGTTGGTTTTTTGCTACAGCTCCCTCTCCTCTTCTGGATTTTTCGCCGTCTCCAAGATTAGGTTTTTTCGTTTGGAAAAGTTTAGGGTTTCTTTCGCCTCCAAGATTTAGGGTTTTCGTCGTGGTTTTTGCCTCTCCCTACAGTATTCGCTTTGCTCCTTTTTATACTCAACAACTTAGGGTTCTGAGCTAGCTTATGGAGATCCAAAAGGGCATCTCCTGGAAGTACTTTAAGGCGCTCAGATTTTGGTCTGCCTTATTTGACGTTAATTCGGAAACGGTAATACAAACCTACACTTTCTTCTTCTAACTTTGTCTCAATTCCGTTTTGGGCTGTTTGTTAACTTTTACCGTCTTACCGAGTTGATGTATTTTTTACTGCAGTGAATTTCCGCTACACATTTGAAAAAAAATGGAAGGTGTGTTGCTGAACTAATGGAATGGGATCGTGTTTGATTTGTTGTTGTTGATACTTGCAGCTTAACGTTTCAGATGAAGATATTAATCCATACTTTCCAAAATGCTGAAAGGCAACATAATATTACCATTGATGGAGTAGGAATCTCTTATCTTTACGTTGTAACAAAAATTGTTTCAAGTGAATTTCTTCATTGGTAGCAGCGACCACTCCATTGGGACAAAAGCTTGTAAAGTTAATTGCGTAGGTTAGAGTCAAATCCTAACATCATTGTTGACTTGTTGTAAAAAGGTTCATACTTTCTGGTTCATTTATTCATTTGTGGAGTAAGCAGTTTGGATTTGGGGAATAGTTCTTTAGCTCATTTGTTTTTATCGATCCTTTTTGCTATTGCAGATTGAACGTGATGCTGGTCGTTTGATTGATTGTAGAGCTAGGATGAAATTCAGTCCTTTAGGGGCTTGTGCACTGGCCGGTACAGGGCTCCCCATTGACCGGTTCATGACATCAGATGCATTGGGATTTACAGCTCCGATGAGGAATAGGTATCTTACTTTTTACTTGCTTGAAATCAATCCATTTAGTTGTACTTGACATATGATTAATGTTAACTATGTGAATGTTCAAATGCAACCTTTTTACCTAAATAACTGACTATATTGTTATATTGAATAGTATTGATGCAGTTTCTGACCGAGATTTTCTACTGGAGTTTCTTTCTGCTAATGCCATCACAGCAGTGCATCTTTCTCGATTGGGTGAAGAATGGGTATTGTGGGCTTCAGAAGAATTTGGATTTATCACTCCAAGCGACTCTGTTTCAACAGGAAGCAGCATAATGCCTCAGAAAAAGAATCCAGACCCAATGGAACTTGTTCGTGGTAAGTCTGGCAGAGTCATAGGGGGTTTGGTCACTCTTCTAACAGCGTGCAAAGGACTTCCACATGCTTACAATCGCGATTTGCAGGTAGTTAGATAATCAAAGTATATTTTATGGCTGTGCATGTTTTATGTTATGTTATTGCATTCGTTTGTTTTGTCTAAGCACTATTTATTTGAGATTCATTAAAGAAAGTTGCTTTCTGTTGTAAGTAGGAAGACGAAGAACCAGTGTTTGACAGTGTTAGAGCTATTTTGGGAATGCTTGAAGTCTCAGCAGAATTTGCAATGAACATTACTTTCAATCGGGAAAGAATACAAAAGTCTTTACCTGCTGGTTTTCCTGGTGCAACAACACTTGCTGACTATCTTGTTAAGAAGGTAAGCCACATTAATTTAGCCTTCTCTCAATAAGCATCCCATCTTGAACTTCGTCCCATAGAGTAACTTTTGGTGCTTGAGCGTTGTTGTTGACTGCCTGTGATATTGTTGGATTGAATTTGGAAGAATTCTGCTAGTAGCTTTTATGCAATACACACCTGTTATGGATGTATAGGCTGCAATATGATGGTTATGACATGAATTTGATCTTAATCAAAATGCACACTTGATATGAAGTGAGGCTGCTAGGTGAATGTTAACTGATTTGACCATGCTGTTAATGCCTGCCTGTAGGTTACTTGGATCACCAATTCAGTAGCATAGCTTAGATTATCAGTTTAGTGTAGACATTAGCATAATTTTGCTTGGTTTGTTTGCTGCTGCTATGCTATGTACAACATGCATGTTTTTCTGTTATGAAAATTTTGCAGGTTAAGGTTGGTTTAAGATGGTCGCACGTGAAGGACGTGTTTGGTGGTTTGAAAATGAACGGTTATTGCAGGATGATATCGCGCCACATTGAGTTTTAACCGGGGTCTCTAAGCACCATGGTTAGTTCAGAAATTTAACCGTTTTGAAATGGTTTCGGTGGGTGTGTGGTCTCAGGTGAAGCATCCTTAAAATCCCTAAAGTCATAATCTAAATCATCAATGTGATCCAAACCGGAGCTTGATAATTCGGAGGGAATCACGTATCAAAATCATGAATGAGGGTGAGAGATGAATTTATAAAGTTGGGGATGGTTAACCGAATCGGGCAGTTGTTAGTGAAATTGAAGTGGAAATCAGTTAAATGTTAGCTGGCTGTTTAAACTGGGAGCTAGTTAGGTTGTATCCCTACTGAGTTAATTGGGAAAAATGTTGTTATGTTAGTAATTAGTTTAATAGAATTCTATTATTATGAAATTTGTGTGAATTAGTGTTATGCTATTAAGAATGAAATTAGTTCAGTTATAAGCTAGTGTTAATGTTAAGTCTCATTACATTGTCTTACTTGAACTGTTAGTGCAGAATTTCTTATTAATTGGAAATTTTTGTTCAACTGTGAGGAATTATTCTTACTGTTATGTTTATTAAGCTCTGCAGGTTAGTAGGTGTTGCAGGTTGAATGTATGGGGATTGCTTAGCTTTCACTTCATGTTCCTTAACAATTGACACATCTAATGAGGCAGGAATAAAAGAGAAGGTTATGTAGACAATGATGGCTGCAGAGAAAGCATCCATATCATGACGTTGTGAGTGTTGGCTTTGTGTCATTGGTAGAGAGTAGCTTTGTTATGGAGTTAAGGCGGTCGAGAGAAGGCGCGAGAAGGCCGCAGAAGAGGGGTTCGTCCAGGATAATTGGTTTGGTGATTGATTCCAACGGTTCCTCGGTTCAATTTTATATGTTGTGGATTAAATGCTTGGAATGCTTGGAATGCAATCTTGTAACTTCAGATACTTTTTTTGTAATGTTTATGTTGACACATATGTGGTTGTGGTTCATAATTGGATGTAATTAGAATAGAAATGTGAATGTATTATGGTTTATGGAATTGAAATGCTCATAATTATGCTCATAATTGTTGGATATATTTGTTTATGAAATTGAAAATGAATGTATGTATGGTTGAATTGGAAACTTGATGGTTACAGGTTAATAAAAATGGAAAAGTGAATGTATGACCTATGTTGTAATTTGAGTTAATGGTTTAATACAACATTGTATGGTTTGAAGAGAAATTGAGTGGTCGATTACACATATTAAAATTGAATTGGTTTATGTATGGTATAGGATAAAAATGGTTTAGAAGGTGGAAGAAGGATAGGGTCTAAAATGAAAATGAACAAAATAAAGAAATGGACTTTATAATGAACATGGTTAAAAGTGAACATGAACATGAATTAGGACTTGGAAAGTGTCAATGGTCATATAGTTGACTTTGGTCAACATGGCAAAATTGTAGTTTTTTTTCATGTATTGATACATTTGAATGCAATAATGGACTAAGGTTCCATGGATCTTAGATGCAAATGAACTTTAGGCCAAGTGCCAAATGAAAAAAAATGAAAAATTTTCAGGACCAAAATCGGGGTATGACAGCTATAGACGGTTGTGGTTGCGGGGTTTGGTTCTTGGTTTTGTGTTTGGGTGGGTGGTATGAATGGATTGCAACGTTGGATGGTTCGTTGTTGGGTGGTTGGCATGAACGGGTTGTGATGTTAGGTGTGTGGTTGTTTTGTGTATGTGGTCGGTTGATGTTGTGTGGTTGGTTGTTGAGTTTCAGTGGGTTCACATTGGTGTTGGTTGGTGAATTGGTGTGGGGCATACGATGACGAAGCAAATTGGCGCGGATCCATAAAATACTGCGGCTCAGATACAAATTGCTGAGTTGTCACAAACCTAAACCATTCCATATATTGTTGAGTCGGTCTTGCACCTTGGATGACTGGTTCGTTCAAGATGTGTTGTCGTCGATTCCTCCATTGACGACACATGTCTTTTGCAAAGTCTCTCCAGTCAGAATAATCCCACTGTGCATCGACCCTTTTTTGATGCCAATTCCCCAAACACGTGGGAGATTCTGGAATATGTTGTAGCATTCCTAACTACAGTTTGACCCGGTCACTTTGGTGCATTTTAAATGTAGTGAATCAGATAATCGGTGTCTTCGATGTCCAAACTGCAGCATCGTCATGGTTCACATCATGATTCAGACCCAGATATGGCCTCCAAACAAACTGGAAAAAAAATACCAAATCTTTAGATGGAAAATAATTTGAGAAGAATTTTTAAATTAAAATATAGTTTGGTAGGAGTATTACATCATCATGTCCAATGTGGTCCAATAGATTTCGATAGACTGCAATAGCGTGTTTCGGACACCTATTGTAGATCATTCCCCTTACTGACCACCTAAGATAATAAAAAGAAGTGAAAAATATTATTTACTGTTAATTTAAATAATAAATATAATTAACTAAATGGTGAATGGTAAAGTGCTAGAGTTACTTCGTTGCAAAGGGGAACACGAATGGGCGCTCATTTATCGGGGCGAGCGACGGCATCCTAGACCACCCCCAAGCTTAAAGCAAATAAGTACATGAAAAAAAAAGTACAGGTATTCTTTTTTGCAGTTCTACACATTGCACTATATAGATGGGCCAACACAGTTGAACCCCAACTATAAGTGTTTACCTTATTAATGTTGCGTAATAAAGGTAAATACATTATATTCACAAAATTACCTGTACTTTCTGGAAACAAAAAGTTACCAAATAAAATCATAATATAACACCGAGCTATTATTATTTTCTCATACTCGGTTGAATCGTCGGACAATACTATACTGGCATAATATTGTTTAAGATATTTTAAATTTATACCTTGCCCCCTTGCTTGACCGGATGTGTCTCCCTCAGTTTCGTCGTCTAACAAAGGGGCACCCAGTAATTCATTGCATATATTGTTGTCTTGGTTAACTTGCCCATTCACTGCCTTTCTGTCTATACGAAGACCCAACAACATGTACACGTCCTCAAGTGTGACGGTACACCCACCAATCGGAATGTGAAATGTGTGGGTCTCGGGTCTCCACCTCTCCAACAAATCCAAAATGAACTTGTAGTCCACCGAGTACGAAACAATGTTTAGTAGATTTCTAAATCCACATCCTCTAATATATGGTTCTATTAAAGGATCGTGGGGTACATATTCATGTACACGGCATCTAAGCCGCTTTGGATCCTAATAACAAAAAAATAAGAAAATACAATTAGAAGAAGAAATACATACTCAACAAACACACATCTATAATAAGTAATCCTAAAATAGAAACTAAAAAGAGAGAGATTACAAAGGTATAACACAAAAAAGATATGTATAAGAAGTAATCCTAAAATAGAAACTAAAAAGAGAGAGATTACAAAGGTATAACACAAAGAAGATATGTATAAGAAGTAATCCTAAAATAGAAACTAAAAAGAGAGAGATTACAAAGGTATAACACAAAGAAGATGTGTATTAGAAGTAATCCAGAAATAGTAACTAAAAGAGAGAGAGATAACATACAAATGCCGATATATTCTCGATTGTGCCTTTGTGTTCATCGCCCATAGTCAACAAAGACATGATTTGAATTTGCAAAGCTTGAGTTTGGTAGATGAAAGAAATATGGTAGAAGAAAATACTTGAGTATTGATGAAGATGATTTGATATTGTTGATATGAGAGACTATTTATAGATGAATGAGTGAGTAGGTTTGGAAACCTAAAAAGAGTGTGATTGGTTGCATGGAAAGGCAAGAGGAGACAAGAATGACAAAATTCAGCATGGAAGAGCATGTGAGGAATCTTCTTGGCGCATGTGAAGAAATCACATGCAAGGGAAGAGGAGCCCTTGAGTTTGGCGCCTACATGTGATTTCTCACATGCAAGGAAGACGCGCCCTTCCTCTTGGCGCCTTAGTATAAGGCAATTGGAAGGGGCGCCCTTCCTAGTGGCGTCTTTGTCTTGTTTTGTGAAGGGGCGCCCAAGCCTTTGGCGCCTCAGTTACTTTATGGCGCCTAGGGAATGGGCGCCTAGGTTGGAATCTTAGGGCACAGACATCAAAGATTCTTTGATTCCCTGGCGCTTGTGTATTCGTTTCAATCTTTTCTCTGCGTGCTGGATTCCTTCAACTGCATGCATGGTCAAGTCTGTACAAACAATTACCAAATTATCAATGCATTGACCAACTTACCAATGACCAACTATTTATGTTGTGCAGTTGAACAACTTAGCAATGCATTCAATTTCAATTCCATTCAACACAATGTCTTCCACACAACATTATATGAACAGTGCACATTTCGAAGGTGAAATATTTGATCATCAGTTGTTCGGTTTTTGTTTCCGAAACACAGAGGTGACTCCGTTTATACTAAATCGGCGATCAAATTTTTCACATCTGAAACAAAGAATAGAAAAGAAATTGCAGTGCAATAATGTGGGTCAGATCATCTATAAAAATCCAGTTTGTTTTACAGAAAACCAGGTAAAATTTTATCAAAAGAAGATTCGAGATGATGATGATGTTCAGCATATGTTTGGCAGTCACGAACATTCCGGTTACAACAATATAGAGTTGTATATATTACCACATCAACAACACGAGTGTTTTGTGAGACTGATGACGAACAAGCTGAGGTGAATGTTCCAGACGATGAAGAAGAGGAACCTGAGATCATGGTTGATTCGATGGTGAACGCTGAAGAGGAAGAGGAGCCAATACCAGCAAGTCATGTATATTGCCCACCCCAACACATGACAAGGTTAAATTTGGTTTCAGATGAACCTTCGGCAGATGTATGGTACAATCCTTACGTGCAAATGCAAGGATCTCTGAAACAAGGAGACAAATTTCGCACAAAAGAGGAATGTGTAAAAGCCATTAAGAAATTCCACATACAACTAGCAACAGATTTCAGAGTAGACAGAACTAACGCATCGAGGTATAAAGTTTATTGTTCGAATGAGCACTTCCTTTTTAAGTTGTCAGCTTCGTACCGGAAGAGGAGCGAGTCTTGGGAGATTGGATCAATGGGTCCAGATCACACATGCATGCTGACAAACCCAATGCAGGATCATCGTAAATTAAGCTCTCAGCTAATATGCGATGAAATATTGTCTGTTATTGGCGATAATCCGTCGTTAAAGGAATCTCGCATATTAGGGCAGAGTACGAGTACGCACCATCATATGGGAAGGCATGGATAGCTAGAACAAAAGCTGTTGAAAAAGTGTTTGGCAATTGGGAGGAATCTTACAAGCAACTTCCAAAATACCCGTTGGCTCTAAAACACTATGCTCTTGGGAAAATTTTCAAGATGGAAACATTGCCCGCATATACACCAGATGGTACGTGTGCTGTTGGAAATAGAATATTTCACCGTCTATTTTGGGCGTATCAACCGTGTATCATAGGTTTTTCTTTCTGTAAACCAATTATACAAATTGATGATACATGGTTGTATGGAAAATACAAAGGAACGTTACTGATGGCAGTGGCACAAGATGGGAACAACAATATTTTTTCGATCGCCTTTGCCCTAGTTGAAGGGGAGACTACTGAGGGATGGAGTTTTTTCCTAAGAAATCTCCGATTGCACGTTGCACCTCAGCCTTACTTGTGTTTGATCTCTGATAGACACCCCTCAATCATTAGTGCATATAATAACATTGACAATGGCTGGCAAAATCCTCATTCGGCGCATGTGTTTTGTATTAGACATATTGCTCAGAATTTCATGCGGGAAATCAAAGATCAGATGTTGCGTAAGAAGGTTGTCAATGCAGGTTACGCATTAACAGAACCTTTTTTCAAACACTACCGCGAGGAAATAAGATTGTCGAACGAAGATGCGGTTCGGTGGATCGATAGTATTCCGTTGGAGAAGTGGACTAGGGCATACGACAGCAGACAACGTTGGGGCCACATGACAACAAATCTTGTGGAATCAATGAACTCCGTCTTCAAAGGAATTCGTAACCTACCAATAATCGCTTTGGTGCAAGCTACATATTTCAGGCTAGGGGCCTTTTTTGAAACCAGACGCTCAAAGTGGAGTTCCGTGTTGTAATCTGGACAGTTGTTCAGTGATGCTTCAATGAAATTCATCAGACATGAAGCTGCCAAAGCAAACACACACGTGGTTACGGTATTTGACTGAACTAAAGGTTGGTTTAGTGTTGCCGAGTCCATGGATCACAATGAGGGCATGCCAATGAGACAGTACAGAGTCAAATTAGATAGAGGTTAGTGCGACTGTGGAAGGTTCCAAGCCTTTTGTACCCCCTGCTCCCATATCATTGCGGCATGCTCAAAGGTTCGAAGGGATCCATCCTACTTGCTATCTGAAGTTTACAAAGTCGCCAGCCTTTCAAATGTTTATAAAATTAGTTTTTCGGTAGTGGCAAAAGAGGATTATTGGCCAGAATATCAAGGGGACATCGTGTGGCACAACGAAGTTATGCGAAGGAAGAAAAAGGGTCGCCCTAACAGCACCCGGATTCAAACCGAAATCGATACGGCGAACAAAATGGTTAGACTATGTAGTTCATGTCGTCAACTAGGTCACAATCGTAATAACTGTCATAGTGTTGGAACGAGCATAACCAGATAAATTCAAATGTACCTTTGTTGCTATATATGGAAACTTAAATTTATTTCAAAGTACCTCTGTTGCAATATATGGAAAATTAATTTTACTTCATAGTAGACGTCTGTGACGAAAAGACAGTTGTTCATAAAAAGTAACACAAACAATTAAAACAACTAGAATACAAAAACTATGCGATTACAACCATCAAAATAATTTTGAACATGTACTGCATCATCCTACGAGCGTCTTGGTCGGTTTTAATATCCACTCATTCACGCACTTCTCCGTTTTGGTTGAACGTGGACACAAGCCATTGTATTCTTCTAATCCGTTCACCCTCTCCAATTTCTCCCTCTAACCAACTGTACAACGTCCGATTAAGACGTTCAAACGTATCTGTGTTCCAAAGTCGAACCTGTATCGGAGTCGCAACGGCAGAAAATATTACATCAGCATTTCGTTTCTGAATGTATGCAGACATTGTTGAAACAAAGAAAATTAAAATCAATGGTTGAACTAGACTAGGAGATGAATTTGAGTGAAAATAATTGTATGCAAGGGGATGGTATTTATAGAAACGGAAGATGAATTGGACAAAATACGTAGGCGCCAATTGAATTGGCACCCACATGACACACACACACACACACACACACACACACACGCCACAAAAATTAGCGCCTTGCACACAAACACACACAGGCGCCATTGCCTCTGGCGCCTCCTCTTGGAGGGCCATGCAGGCGCCACACACATTGGCGCCTCCTCTTGGAGGGCCATGCAGGCGCCATATGTAACAACCCAATTTTTAGTATTGTTTCTTATATTATTATTATTATATTTTATTTATTTATTTGGAGCGTTAAGTAATTAATTGATTGTTAGGTAGTATAATAATTGATTATATTAATTAATTTGGTGTGTTAATTAATTATTTAGTTGATATGAGATATATTTAAATAATTATATTAATTAACTTAGTGTGTATGTTGGGTTGGTTTAAATTATTTGAATTAAATAGAGATATTTAAATATTAGGTTTTATTGGGCCTATTAATTAAATTAGATGTATTATGCTTTAAGCCCAAATAGAATACTAATATAAATAGTAAGAGGAGAGGGAGAATATGATTCATTTGATCATTTGACAAAAATAGAGAAAGAGAAGAGGAAAAGTAAGGAGAAAAGGGGAAGAACAAAAGAGAAGCTAGGGTTTCCATCAAATTGAAGAGGTAAGGGGGGAATCCTTATTATTATGGGTTAGTATGATTGGGTCAATGGGTAGAAACATGTGTAGGTTGAAATCCTTAAATTGCATGGTTTTGGAATTGTTAGGTATTGATGAATATTCTCGATTTGTGGTGATTGGATTGTGTTAAAACTGTAAATTAATGTTATATTGTATGAGTCATAATTTTCTGAACGTGTAGCTTTTTACGGAATCGAAATCGGAGGTTCGAAGGTCCTCCAACGATGAAAAACATAGAAAATTCTGATTCTGTTTTACGTTAACCGGTTACCCACCGAGCGTTAACCGGTTACTTGCTTAAAAATCTGTGATTCTGTTTTTGTGTTAACCGGTTACCCACTGAGTGTTAACCTGTTACTTGCTTAAAAATCTATTGATTCTGTTTTTGTGTTAACCGGTTACCCACCGAGCGTTAACCGGTTACTTGCTTGAAAATCTGCGCAGGAATTTGTTTCTTTTTTATGTTAACCGGTTACTCACCGAGCGTTAACCGGTTACTTGCTCTGTTTTGTTTTAACCGGTTACTCACCAAGCGTTAACCGGTTACCACTGTTTGAAAAATGAAAAATTGAGATTTTAAAAGTTGTATTCATTGGTATGAAATCTAATTGTGTGTATTTGATAATTAGCCTATATTTGTGGATGATATATTGTTATGAATGTGTATGTGTACCATTGGTGGATAATTCATAGAGTTGAATTATGTTGATATGTGGAATGTTAAGATGGTAGAGATGATCTTAATTGCATATGTGTTGATATGTGTGCATTCATTCATGGCATGGTCGGCTTCATAATGAAAGCGGTGAAACGGTGGGTTCACATGGTAGCACACGTTGATCCTTAATTGGAAATAGGCGTGGTAGATGTAGCACACGTAGATCCTTAATTGGAAATAGGCGTGGTAGATGTAGCACACGTTGATCCTTAATTGGAAATAGGCGTGGTAGTAGACGGTGATCTTTAATTGGAAATAGACGTAGCACACGTTGATCCTTAATTGGAAGTAGGCGTGGTAGTGGCTTTGATCTTGTCCGGATCGGAAGCGTGGCTTGGATTCTAGATATTGAATCGGAAAGCGGTGAAACGTTGGGTTCACATTGAGGTACCGCATGCATAGAGTCACATGTCTTGCATTGAGTCACATTAGAGTTATGTGATAATTGAATGTATGTATTGATGTGATTGTGATGTGTGTTCGAGATATGGTAATTGAATTTGGTGATGTTTGGATGCATAACTTGGTGAAATATGTGATTATGTGATAATTGTGGTTATGTGTATATTTGAGAATATAGCATTGAATTTTAATATTAACTCCTTGAGTTTTGATGTATGTTTGAAACATATGAAATAAATGTGGATTAATGTTATTGACATGATGATACGAGGTGTGATGAATTCCGTTAATTGTTGATTTAATCATTGTGCCTGATTATACTTTTTCATAATGATTTGAATTCTCACCCTTTCTGTTTGAATGTTACCTTTACATGGGTATCGTGCAGATACTCCAGAGTAGTATTGCTGAAGTAAGTGGACGGTAGCTCGCTCGAGATTAGCCGGAGAGTTTTCGTATTTTAGTTTGAAGACTAGGTAATGAGTCAATGCTCTGGTCATGTAACACTGGGTAGATTAGTAGTATTGAACTCATATCTTATTTGGATATGCATTATGTTATTACTTGATTTATTTTATCTTGAGGTGATTATTGAGAGATGATCATGGTATGGGACATGGATCATGTTATGAAATACATGAGTATTCATTATTTTCCGCTGCGAACGCATATTCTTGGATATTCATGATAATTGAAATGTGTTATTTTATATGACCAGGTGTATTGTATATCGATGATGAATGATGTTGGTTTTTGAAAGCTTTTAGTTTTTGAAAACGTCGATGTGATGCCCTTTTGTTTATATGCGTGCTTATTTACTCTGATTATATGTTAAGTATTTTGGGGTAGAAAAAGGGGTGTTACATTAGTGGTATCAGAGTCTGGTCGACCAGTTGGTCAATAGTCGTTAGGGTTTTCCATTCCGTGGTATTTGATTTGTGTATCTGACACAATCGATACTGTTTGTTCGGGCTATTCAGGACGATGGTTGCAGGCAGGAATGACGATGCAATTGCTGAGGCGCAGAGGATGTTGGCTGAATCCATGGGTCAGATCCATCAAGCGAATGCTGGTAACCGAAACGGAGATGATGATGAATTCCGTGCTTTGGGGAGATTCCAGCGGAACAATCCTCTTGTTTTTGAGGGTGAGCATGCACCTGAGAAAGCTCAAGCTTGGCTGAAGGCAATTGAGAAGATCTTCAGAGTCATGAACTGTACAGATGCTCAGAAGGTGCAGTTTGGTACCCATATGCTTGAGAAGGAAGCTGAAGATTGGTGGAATAACACTCTTCAGAGGTTCGAAGAAGACATCATTGAGGTTACTTGGGCTCTTTTCCATGATGTCTTCTTGGAGAACTATTTTCCGGAAGATTGTCGTGGGAAGAAAGAGGTGGAGTTCCTAGAATTGAAGCAAGGAAATGGTACTGTTGCGGAATATGATATCTAGAAGGCAGGGCTTACCAAGTATTGTCCTCATTACAATACTGCTAATGCTGAGAGATCTAAATGCTTGAAGTTTGTGAATGGCTTGAGACATGATATCAAGAAGGCCATTGGTTACCAACAGATTACTCGTTTTGCGGAGTTGGTTAACAAGAGTCGGATTTATGATGAGGATAGTAGGGAGAGTGCTTCTGTCTACAAGAGTTTGAAGGGGAAAAACCAAGATCGTGGGAAACCGTATGATGACAGAAGGAGACAATCTGGTTTTGGCAAGAAGCCAAGTGGGGGAGGATCTTCTACTCCACTTAAGTGTTTCAAATGTGGCGTTGAAGGTCATCGTGCTATGGATTGTAGTAGGGATCCTGTGACGTGTTTCAATTGTGGCAAGAGTGGTCACAGAGCAAACCAGTGTGGAGTTGGTTCGAGCGTGACTTGTTTCAATTGTGGTGAGAAAGGTCACATTAGTACCAAATGTGATAAGCCGAAGAAGGAGCAAGCGAAAGGAAAGGTGTTTGCATTGTCTGGTGCGGAGGCCACTACCGATGATAGGCTAATCCAAGGTACGTGCTTTATTAATGGTACACCTTTGATTGCCATTATTGATACCGGTGCAACACATTCTTTCATTTCTTTGGATTGTGCTAAGAGATTGAATCTTATATTATCTGATATGCGTAGAAGTATGGTTATTGATACACCTGCTATGGGTTCTGTTTCTACTTCCTATGCGTGTTTGAATTGTCCGTTGAGTATCTTTGGTAGGGATTTTGGAATTGATTTAGTTTGTCTTCCTTTAGAGCAACTTGATGTGATTTTGGGTATGAATTGGTTAGAAGTTAATCGGGTGTATATCAACTGTTTCGAGAAGACGGTTATTTTTCCTGAGGTTGGTGCTCAGGAAGATTGGTGTGTGTCTGCTAAGCAAGTTGATGAATCGGTGCAAGATGGTGCAGAGTTGTTTATGTTGTTGGCAACTTTGGATATTCGTGAGAAGAAGACGATTGAAGAATTGCCAATAGTTTGTGAGTTTGCGGAGGTATTTCCGGAAGATATAAGTGATTTACCGCCGGAACGTGAGGTTGAGTTTTCGATTGATTTAGTCCCTAGAACTAGTCCTGTATCGATGGCTCCCTATAGAATGTCTGCTTCTGAGTTGAAAGAGTTGAAGAGTCAACTTGAAGACTTACTCGAGAAGAGGTTTATTCGTCCTAGTGTGTCGCCGTGGGGTGCACCTGTTCTGTTGGTCAAGAAGAAAGAAGGTTCTATGAGATTATGTGTTGATTATAGACAACTGAATAAAGTGACGATTAAGAACAAGTATCCACTTCCGAGGATTGACGATCTGATGGATCAGCTGGTTGGAGCTTGTGTGTTTAGCAAAATTGGTTTGAGGTCTGGGTATCATCAGATTCGTGTAAAGGCTGAGGATATACAAAAGACTGCTTTTAGGACAAGGTACAGTCACTACGAGTACTCCGTGATGCCTTTCGGTGTGACTAATGCACCTGGTGTATTTATGGAGTATATGAATAGAAATTTTCATGATTATCTGGATAAGTTTGTTGTTGTGTTCATCGATGATATATTGATTTATTCCAAGAGTAAAGAGAATCATGCCGAGCATTTGAAGGTTGTGTTATCGGTGTTGAAAGAGAGGAAGTTGTTTGCTAAGCTCTCTAAATGTGAGTTTTGGTTGAGTGAAGTAAGTTTTCTTGGACATGTGATTTTGAGTGGTGGTATTTCTGTGGATCCTACGAAGATTGAGGCTGTATCTTAGTGGGAAGCTCCTAAGTTTGTTGCTGAGATTCGAAGTTTCCTTGGTTTGGCTGGTTATTATAGGAAGTTCATTGAAGGATTTTCTAAGTTGTCGTCACCATTGACGCAGTTGACTAGGAAAGGTCAAGCTTTCATTTGGACTTCGTAGTGTGAAGGGAATTTTCAAGAGCTTAAGAGAAGATTGACTACGGCTCCTATTTTGATTTTACCGGATCCGTTAGAAACTTTCGTTGTGTATTGTGATGCTTCTTTGTATGGTTTGGGAGGTGTTTTGATGCAAAAAGGGCAAGTGGTAGCTTATGCTTCAAGGCAACTTAAAGTTCATGAGAGGAATTATCCGACGCATGATTTAGAGTTGGCCGCCGTTGTGTTTGTGTTGAAGCTTTGGAGACATTATTTGTTTGGATCGAGATTTGATGTGTTTAGTGATCACAAGAGTTTGAAGTACTTGTTCGATCAGAAAGAATTGAATATGAGGCAAAGGAGATGGTTGGAATTCTTGAAAGATTATGATTTTGGTTTGAATTATCATCCTAGAAAGGAGAATGTTGTAGCTGATGCATTGAGTAGGAAGTCATTGCACATGTCTATGTTGATGATTCGAGAGTTTGAATTGTTGGAGCAATTTAGAGATTTGAGTTTGGTTTGTGAAGCGACGTCTTCGTGTGTTAAGCTTGGTATGTTGAAGCTTACGTGTGGCATTCTTGACGAAATTAGAGAAGGTCAGAAGTCAGATTTGAAATTAGTCGATGTTATGACATTGATTAATCAAGACAAAGGTGGTGACTTTAGGATTGATGAGAATGGTATCATGAGGTGTCGTGATCGAGTTTGTGTTCTGGATGTTGCGGATTTGAGAAAGAGGATTCTTGAGGAAGGGCATAGAAGTGGTTTGAGTATTCATCCTGGTGCTACTAAAATGTATCAAGACTTGAGAAAGATGTTTTGGTGGCAAGGTATGAAGAAGGATGTAGCGGAATTTGTGTATTCATGTTTGACTTGTCAAAAGTCAAAGATTGAACATCAAAAGCCGTCTGGTTTGATGCAACCGTTATCTATTCCCGAGTGGAAGTGGGATAGTATCTCTATGGATTTTGTTTCGGATTTGCCGAGAACATCGAGTAATTGTGAGGCGATTTGGGTCGTTGTGGACAGGTTGACGAAATGTGCTCATTTTATTCCGATGAGGATGGACTATTTGATGGAGAGACTTGCTAAGTTGTACATCGAAAGGATTGTGTGTTCGCATGGTATTCCGTCGAGCATTGTTTCGGATAGAGATCCGAGGTTCACTTCGAGATTTTAGGAAGGTTTGCAAAGTGCTTTGGGTACGAAGTTGCGTTTGAGTTTGGCATATCATCCGCAAACTGATGGTCAAACGGAGAGGACTATTCAGTCACTTGGAGATCTTTTAAGGTCTTGTGTTTTGGAACAAGGAGGAAATTGGAATAATTTCTTGCCTTTGATCGAGTTTACGTATAACAACAGTTTCCATTCGAGTAATGGAACGACACCTTTTGAGGCTCTTTATGGTAGAAGGTGTAGAACTCCTTTATGTTGGTACGAATCGGGAGAGAGTGCTGTGGTTGGACCCGAGTTGATTCAAGAGACTACAGATAAGATTAAGATGATTCAAGAGAAGATGAAGGCTTCTCAGAGTCGTCAAAAGAGTTATCATGATAAGAGGAGGAAAGCTCTTGAGTTTGAGAAAGATGAGCATGTGTTTCTTCGAGTTACGCCAATAACAGGTGTTGGTAGAGCTTTGAAGTCGCGTAAGTTGACGCCGCGTTTCATTGGTCCTTATCAGATTTCCGAGAGGGTAGGTGAAGTGGCATATCGGATTGCATTACCACCGTCACTTTCTAATCTTCATGATGTGTTCCATGTGTCTCAATTGAGAAGGTACATCGCGGATCCATCGCATGTTGTTCCATTAGATGATGTTCAAGTGAGGGATAATTTGACGGTCGATACATCACCTATGCGAATTGAAGATCGAGAAGTGAAGAAGCTTCGTGGTAAGGAGATTTCTTTGGTGAAAGTGATATGGGGCGGAGTCGCCAATGGCAATATTACTTGGGAACTCGAGGATAAGATGAAGGAATCGTATCCGGAGTTGTTCGTTTGAGGTAAATTTTTGAGGCCGAAAATCTTTTAAGTGGGGGAGAGTTGTAACAACCCAATTTTTAGTATTGTTTCTTATATTATTATTATTATATTTTATTTATTTATTTGGAGTGTTAAGTAATTAATTGGTTGTTAGGTAGTATAATAATTGATTATATTAATTAATTTGGTGTGTTAATTAATTATTTAGTTGATATGAGATATAATTAAATAATTATATTAATTAACTTAGTGTGTATGTTGGGTTGATTTAAATTATTTGAATTAAATAGAGATATTTAAATATTAGGTTTTATTGGGCCTATTAATTAAATTAGATGTATTATGCTTTAAACCCAAATAGAATACTAATATAAATAGTAAGAGGAGAGGGAGAATATGATTCATTTGATCATTTGACAAAAATAGAGAAAGAGAAGAGGAAAAGTAAGGAGAAGAGGGGAAGAACAAAAGAGAAGTATGGGTTAGTATGATTGGGTCAATGGGTAGAAACATGTGTAGGTTGAAATCCTTAAATTGCATGGTTTTGGAATTGTTAGGTATTGATGAATATTCTCGATTTTTGGTGATTGGATTGTGTTAAAATTGTAAACTAATGTTATATTGTATGAGTCATAATTTTCTGAACGTGTAGCTTTTTACGGAATCGAAATCGGAGGTCCGAAGGTCCTCAAACGATGAAAAACATAGAAAATTCTGATTCTGTTTTACGTTAACCGGTTACCCACCGAGCGTTAACCGGTTACTTGCTTAAAAATATGTGATTCTGTTTTTGTGTTAACCGGTTACCCACCGAGCGTTAACCTGTTACTTGCTTAAAAATCTGTTGATTCTGTTTTTGTGTTAACTGGTTACCCACCGAGCGTTAACCGGTTACTTGCTTGAAAATCTGCGCAGGAATTTGTTTCTGTTTTATGTTAACCGGTTACTCACCGAGCGTTAACCGGTTACTTGCTCTGTTTTGTGTTAACCGGTTACTCACCAAGCATTAACCGGTTACCACTATTTGAAAAATGAAAAATTGAGATTTTAAAAGTTGTATTCATTGGAATGAAATCTAATTATGTGTATTTGATAATTAGCCTATATTTGTGAATGATATATTGTTATGAATGTGTATATGTACCATTGGTGGATAATTCATAGAGTTGAATTATGTTGATATGTGGAATGTTAAGATGGTAAAGATGATCTTAATTGCATATGTGTTGGTATGTGTGCATTCATTCATGGCATGGTTGGCTTCATAGTGGAAGCGGTGAAACTGTGGGTTCACATGGTAGCACACGTTGATCCTTAATTGGAAATATGCGTGGTAGATGTAGCACACGTTGATCCTTAATTGGAAATAGGCGTGGTAGATGTAGCACACGTTGATCCTTAATTGGAAATATGCGTGGTAGTAGACGGTGATCCTTAATTGGAAATAGACGTAGCACACGTTGATCCTTAATTGGAAATAGGCGTGGTAGTGGCTTTGATCTTGTCCGGATCGGAAGCGTGGCTTGGATTTTAGATATTGAATCGGAAAGCGGTGAAACGTTGGGTTCACATTGAGGTACCGCATGCATAGAGTCACATGTCTTGCATTGAGTCACATTAGAGTTATGTGATAATTGAATGTATGTATTTATGTGATTGTGATGTGTGTTCGAGATATGGTAATTGAATTTGGTGATGTTTGGATGCATAACTTGGTGAAATATGTGATTATGTGATAATTGTGGTTATGTGTATATTTGAGAATATAGCATTGAATTTTAATATTAACTCCTTGAGTTTTGATGTATGTTTGAAACATATGAAATAAATGTGGATTAATGTTATTGACATGATGATACGAGGTGTGATGAATTCCGTTAATTGTTGATTTAATCATTGTGCCTGATTATACTTTTTCATAATGATTTGAATTCTCACCCTTTCTGTTTGAATGTTACCTTTACATGGGTATCGTGCAGATACTCCAGAGTAGTATTGCTGAAGTAAGTGGACGGTAGCTCGCTCGAGATTAGCCGGAGAGTTTCCGTATTTTAGTTTGAAGACTAGGTAATGAGTCAATGCTCTGGTCATGTAACACTGGGTAGATTAGTAGTATTGAACTCATATCTTATTTGGATATGCATTATGTTATTACTTGGTTTATTTTATCTTGAGGTGATTATTGAGAGATGATCATGGTATGGGACATGGATCATGTTATGAAATACATGAGTATTCATTATTTTCCGCTGCGAACGCATATTCTTGGATATTCATGATAATTGAAATGTGTTATTTTATATGACCAGGTGTATTGTATATCGATGATGAATGATGTTGGTTTTTGAAAGCTTTTAGTTTTTGAAAACGTCGATGTGAGGCCCTTATGTTTATACGCGTGCTTATTTACTCTGATTATATGTTAAGTATTTTGGGGTAGAAAAAAGGGTGTTACACCATACACATTGGCGCCTCTTCATGAGGCCCAATGCATGTGCGCCAATGCATCTGGCGCCTCTTCTTACTAATTCTCTCTTGGATTATCCGAATAAGATATCGATGTCTATAAAATCTCTAAAGACGAATAATAACAATAAAAAAAATAAAAAATACTATAATGCCGCCAACTGCAATCAAGTAGATGTAGAAAGGAGGATTTGAGGATTTGCTCGTGAAAAAACAAAAGAATTTAACTTAAATATAAAAGTGAATTCTATTGAATTGTAGAAGTATAAATATAAAATTAAAATTATAACGTAAATATCTCTGTTAACGCCCATGCTAAAGTTGAAGGAAAAAATCTGCAAAATTAATAATCAACCTATTATAAATATGGAAATATTTGACACATATGTGGTGGAGGAAATTAAGTATTTATAACTAGGGCTGGACAAGAAACCGTCAACCGGCCCAGTCCGCAAAAACCGAAAAATAAAAACCAAAAAGTGCAGTTTCAAACGGGCCAGCGGTTTGACAAGCCCAACAGTGCGGCCTGTGGTGGATTGTAATGGGCGGTTCGGTTTATGGAGAAGCAACCGGCGGTACCCATACCCGCCCAATCCAGCTGAGTATATTTTCCAATACGTAGCCGTTTTATTTCTCCCACATAAGCGATGAAAAACTCTAGCGAAGAACATGTTGCTCTGAAAATTATAGATAAAAGAGTTTTTCGTTGTTTATTTGTTTTTATGAAACTTGCGCCATTGTTGCTATCTGTAAGAACTCCTTCGCAATCTCAGTAACTCATATTCTTTATCTCCAACTCTCATTGTATGGCGTTGTTATTCTGTTTTAATCACTGTAATTGATGATCCACATTCATCTTGACTTGTTTTTATTTTCCCCTCTTTTGGTATGTTCCTGATAAATGAATTTCTTATATGTTATTGTGTTTGATAAACTTTGTTTCATTTTATTTTTGAATTGTGTTGCTCTATCTTCACTATGATTGTGGATTAATTGATGTTTAGTTTTCATTTCAATCATATTGATCTCTTTCTCATATTATTAAAAAAATATGTTCTTCCATTTTATGCAGAATCTTCTCAATTAAAGGATGAAGCCACTCAATTATAGAGAAAGAAAACTCATCACAGAAGTCATGCTCTTATCTTGTCTCCTCCACTAAAATGTTCAACCCTTCTAAGCTATGTTCAGAAGGTATCTGATAAGGTGAGTCAATCATGACATAGTAGATTTGTGCTTTTCTTAGTCCTTTTATTTCTTAAATTGAATTTTCTTGCAGGTTTCTCTGGCTACTGATTTAATATGCAACTTCAACTCCATGTCAAGAGACGTCACTGCTAGCTTTGGTTATGACTAGATCCTTTGACAGGTACTTAGTACTACATATTTGTGTGATGCTTTGTCATTCCTCGGCTGATTTTAAACAATTCCACAATTTTATGCCTATTTATTTATTTTTAAACGGCACTTAGTATAGACAATGTGAATTATGAGGAAGAAACTTACCACCCATGTCTCCCTTTGAAAGCTGTTAGGATCATAGTTGGCCATTTAAAGTCTCCCTTTGAAAGCTGATTAGGATCCACAGTTGGCCATTTAAAGTTTCTTTGCTCATTGTGATGAAATTTTGACCCACTATTTTATCCAGTTGAAAACCATCTTATCTTGTTTTCAACATCTTGTGTTGGTTATTATAGTGCCGCCTTAGGGGAAAGGTTGATTCCAATGGCGTCTGTGCTGCATTTTTGGAGGAGGCTGGTTAACATGTCTGAACTTCATTCTTTCTGCCGAGGTCAGAGCGCTTTCCTTTGTTCATATACGTTTTATCAGATTATTCATCATTT